>NC_056735.1:41738873-41743873 GCF_019279795.1 Protopterus annectens
ACACACACACACACACATATAGGTCTATGACCACTTTTTGAACCTGGGTATTGTCAACATCCACAGTATCAATCAAAACATGGAATGTTGACACGCACAGACCATCTTCCAAGGATTTGCCTGGAGCAGGCTAAACCAACCATAAGTGTTTTTACAGGGGGGAGGGCAGGTTCCTTTCACTCCCATGAAAAATATGTATACTAACTTTGAGATCACACAGTCCCCAAGGAAATGGAATATTCTGCTACCTGAGGATTGTCAGTCTCCTGCATATGTCAACCATCTATTCCTGTCAACCAAATGATGTAGACTAAACTGGTATCAACATTGTAAACAGTCTACGTGTTGTGCAGGACCCATCCATCAATATCTTTACATATAGACAGAAAGCTGCTGAAACTATTGTACTAATTCATGTCTTCACCTGAATTTGCTGAAAGAAAGGAGACAGGCAACTATTTAATTCATTATACAAACTAAAGTAGTTGTCATTTTTCCTGAGTAAAGGGGGCCTTAGATGATAACAGGGTACATGGGTGCAATCTTTTTGCATGTAACAATAAAGTGTAATCAGGAAGTTACAAGAAAAAGCAAGTAATGCAATTACTGGAAATATGGGTTACAAATCGTAGGGTGAAAAATTGTGTTATGGCTTTCTTATGGCAGCAGTGACAGATAATGGTTGTGTGTGAAATGTCGTAGTTATTTTTAAAATTCTTGGCAATTGAACAGTGACCAATTTGTTACTAGAAAGAGTCCCAAGTATAAGGAGTAAAGTTACAAAACTATCACATGATGCATATAGGGTACACAAGGAGGGGGTGCTGTTTGATTGTGACAATAGGTTGTTCTTGGTGGGTCTGATGGTTAGTCCATTTGCAAAGAAATTGGAAAAATTCAAATTTTTAAAATTAGTGACCATAATCAATATGCTAATGTTTTTGATGTAACCAGTTGGCAACCTAAACTGAAAGAATACAAACTTTACTATGTTGTGCTCAGTGATGTTCCAGATAATAAGATTTCTGGTATTATTAACTATAGTTCTTGCCAGTATTTGTAAGTTGATGTATGGACCAGTATCATTTAAGAAATTGTCTGAAAATTAAACATAATAACTGTACAGAAGCATTTAATCCGACAATACAATGTATTAGCTTAATGAGGCATGAGTATATTCTGAACAACAAGGAAGAGTTGCAGAAAAACATGGTTTGTGACTCTTGTGCTAAAGGACTGTATGGGGCACATATTATAAATGCATGAAGAACTTCCAAAGGATGTAATTTCACTTCTTAATTATTACATTTAACTGCATCATTGGATGAAGCAGTCATAGGTTCATAGGTTCATAGGATGATGCTAGGCTATTGATACGGAGGCCTTATAAGCCTATCCAAGAATTTCAATCATGTTCCTACAATCAGAACTTGTTTCCCCTGTCCAGCAGGGACACAGGTGGGATCCCAGGGGTGTATTTTCTGTTTCCCATCCAATCGTCCAGGTTCCTCTTAAAGAGGGCTAGAGAGGTACTCTGTTTAACACGGAGAGGGACTCTATTCCACAAACAGGGGAGTCTCTGGGACACAAATTTATCTGGCCAAAAAGTTCTATTAATGTCACAGACCAGGTTTAGGCCTTGTGTGCTGGTTGCCTGAGTGGATTTTGACTTATGGACATGCAGCAATTCCATCAAGGCTGGCTCTGAGATGGCCTTGTATGCCAGACACAGGACACATCTGAGCAGTCTGTATGAGACTGAGCAGAGGGACATGGCTTTAGCCTATCTTTATAGGACAGGTGTTTGAGATCCTGGATTTTTCTGGTCAGGAACCTCGTTGGTCTCTCCAGCTACTGCATGTGCTTGGGAAGGTACATGCCGAAGGGGGCATTGTACTCGATAATGGGTCTGATAAGGGAGGAGTACATGGATGTTATGACCTCCTTGTTCCTGGATGAAATAACCTTACTTATGAGGTGGGCCATGTGGAAAGCCTTCTGTACAATGGAGGCAATGTGGTGGTCAATAATCTGATTGCTATCAACCTGGGTGCCCAAGCCCTTCATGACTGATTGCATGCTTAGTACATTATTATTAATGTGATAATTAGTGGGGATGCCATTTTTCCCAAAGGGGATAATGATGCATTTCTTGGCATTCAGTTTGAGGCCATGCTCCTGGCACCAGTCATTAGTTTGAGTAAGGTCCTCTTGGAGGATGTTCACATCACTAGGGGAATTTAAGACAGCACCCAGCTTGCAGTCATCTGCAAACTTGATCAGCCACTGACTACTGGTTTTGGCTCGCACCTCAGAAAAGTATATCTCAAACAGTAGAGGCCCCAAGACTGATCTTTGGGGTACACCACTCGTTGTAGGTCTACTACTACAGGTGACTTCCCCTATTTTGACTGTGTGGGCTGTATCAGTGAGCCAGTTAGCCACCCATCTGGTAACATATGGGTTGATGCCTTGCTGGGAGAGTTTATCTATTATGCCCAAGTGGGGAATAGTGTTGAAGGCTTTGGCTAGGTCAAGGTAGGCGGTTTGCACCGTCTTCCCCTTGTCCATGACTTTGATGACTGTTTTGAAGAAGGTGACCAAGTTTAATAGGCATGATCTCCCTTTGACAAAACCAAACTGTGTGGGGTCAAGCATTTGGAGGTTGCCAATGTCCTTGTTTATAAGGTTCATTATAATGCATTCCATGGCCTTACAGATCAGGCTTGTTAGGCTGATGGGCCTATAATTGCCTGGGTCAGTTTATGCTCCACCTGTGTGTAGAGGGATGACAGTGGCTGTCCTCCATTCAGCTGGGATGAAGCCAGTGGTCAGGCGTTGGTTGAATAGGGTGCCTAATGGAACTGAGAACTTATGCCTGAGTTCATGTACAATGCAGCCAGGGATGTTGTGGGGTCCCATGAAGACTGTATTTTTTGCCTTTAAGAGGGCATTAAGGATCTGATCCCTGGTGATGAGGGGAGTGGGGCAGGTGCTGGGGATTTCCTGGTTTACTAATGGGAGGACAGAGGGGTGAAGTTTTCACCAAACCCATGTCCCAACAGGTTGGCTATATCTATGGCATTTGTGTATGTGGTGTTCTTGACCACCAGTTCAGAGCAGATTTGGGTGTTAGCTTTGTGATTGTGGACACATGAAGAAGGCCTTGTGATTGTCCTTAGTGGATGTGGCCAGTTTGGACTCAAAGTTAGCCTTAGAAGATTTTGCCGGTGACTCTATTTGCTTGTTCAGACAAGGGAGAGATTGCTTCCAACTGAGCACCTGCTCCTTCATCTTGGACAGGAATTTTTTCCTTTTATTATAGAGCTTGATTATTGCTGCTGTCCACCAGACAGGTTTACTGTTCCTTGAGGAAGGTGATTTGGTCATGTCAGGTATTGCTGAGTCCATACAGCTATGTAGGTGCTCATATAGTTTTTTGGAGTAGCCTTGGACATTAGTGCTAGTTCCAACTGAAGGGATGGTTGCTGTGAAGCTGCTTATAACTGCTCTCAGTAGATTGTAGTCAGCTTTGGAAAAACATTTTTGTTTCACCCTGACAAGGGAGGAGGGATCAGGGGAGATGGTGACTTCAAAAGTGATCACTTTATGGTCGGAGCTTACCAAGGAGGATGACACTGTAGGGGTGCTACAGTGGCTACTCATATTGGTTAGTACAAGGTCCGGAATAATTTCACCTCTCATGGGGGTGTCGACCAGTTGATCCAATGCATTGGCACTGACGAAGTCAAGGAATCTCTGGGCATTCATGTTTGGGCTAGAATAGGTCTTCCACTCTTTGGTGGGGTAGTTAAAGTCACCCAGGATCAGTGTAGAGGGTCAAACCTTGATGGATTCAAGTAAGTCCAGATAGGTGGAGTGAGAGTCCTGAGTCATGACTCTGGGGTCTGTAGCTGGCTACGATTTGAATACATGTTTTGTCAACAGTTAACTGCACTTGGAATGTCTGCTGTGTGTCATACCATTTGACCAGCCTGGAGGCGTGTATGTCTTTGATAAATATTGAAACTCCACCTGCTTTGCTTTGTAGCCCTCTATTTGGGGATACAAATGTCATTCTATAGAATTATTACACATGGGAGTCCTACACACATACTGTCTGCTATGTCTTCTGCAAAACTAAAATTGTTTAGGTATAACAAATTGTCAAATAATGATTGTATACAATAGCTTAAACAAAAAGACTGCAGGCTATGCCACAAAAGGGACATACTAGAGAATAAGTAGAAAAGAGAAACAATGTAAATGGCAGAAAAAGAATACAGACTGACAACAGAGATTCATATTGAGTGGACAAAAGAGTAGATGAAGAAATGATGAAGTGACAGTCAATATGGCGGCAAATGTAAAAATATACATTATAACCTCATGTGTTTAGAATTGTATATGTCTAAAATAGGCGAAGAAACTATATGGATCATCATGAAGTGGCAGAAATGGTGGATAACATGAAGGACACAGGCGATAGGATTTCAATATTTTCTGTATAAGAAGTTATTTCCACATACATTATTAGGGGTTCTGGTGTGTAGCCCGCAAGACAATTCCCTGCAAGCTACATCGCCAAACCCAAATGGCTGCAGCGGCACTTTGCCGTAGTGCAATACAGCTGAAAAGCCTAGCCGCTGCAGCTGTAATCTATGTACGGGCAGAGACAGCCGTACCGGATGTGTAACACATTCCTTATTTACATTCAAGGCTAGGTTTTTCAGCCGTATTGCACTACGGCAAAGTGCCGCTGCAGCCATTTGGGTTCGGAGATGTAGCTCGCAGGGAATTGTCTTGCGAGCTACATGCCGGAACCCCATTATTAGACAAATAGTGTGATGGTAAGATATTGACAACAGTTAGCAAAATGATTTTACATATAATGCAAAAATGGCAAAATGGAAAAGTAAAATTGTTATGGACATGACACGAAAGGTTTGCAAGTGTTTGAAAGACTGGATCAAAAATATTGACTTTGTTGAGACTTTAAA
>NC_056735.1:41748873-41857456 GCF_019279795.1 Protopterus annectens
TGTACCTTGTAGTTAGCATTACAGATCCTTCTCGTTAATTAAGGCTGCAAAAATTTAAGCAGGACAACTTAAGAGGAAGAAGGTGTGAGCTATGCTTGTGCTGTCTGTCCGCTCAGCAGGGTGTACATTTAGTATAGGCATTCATGAATCTGTTTTAACTTACTTTAAAAGAATTTCCAATATTTCTGAAAATGCTCTTTGATGAATACATGAGCTAAACTAGAAAGAATGGCAGATATCAGGAAGAAGAATGTAGCGGCAGGGGTATTTTAGTTTTAGTAACTAATGATTTTTCCATCAATATGTAACTCTTCAATAACTACAAGTTTCTTCAGATTATCTCATCATCTGGTGCTGCGCAAAATACACCTATAAATATATTTCACTTTGAATCTTTCCACTACTTATCTTCACTCATTTAAATACTTTACAATAATGTTGACATGGTGATTCTATTCTGTGATACTGATCAGAATCTTCTTCTTCTTCTTTCGGCTTTTTCCCAGTTAGGGGTCGCCACAGCGGATCACCTTGTCTGCTCATGCTTGGCAGTGGAGTTTTACGGTGTTGAGTTGCCAGCCCAGCACCCAACCTTCCACAGAAGGCATCCACATGCACACACTCACACCTAGGGCCAATTTAGAGTGTCCAATCCACCTACAGCATGTCTTTGGGATGTGGGAGGAAATCGGAGCACCTGGAGGAAACCCACGCGACCACAGGGAGGACATGCAGACTCTGCACAGAAGGCACCCCAGCCGAGGATCAAACCAGAGAACCTCTTGCTGTGAGGTGACAATGCTAACCACTGCACCACCGTGGCCGCCCTTGCTACTGATCAGAATGGTTATCCAAAAAGAGTCAAATGACCATTAAAGACATTTGCCATTTGCAGAAAGAGGCTTTAATAGTATCACCGTCTTTAGGATGCATTTTTGTAAAGTTGAAAATAAGTGCTAAGCCTATACTATGTTTAACTCAGTGTGTACAAAATAATCAGTTACAAGACAGCCATAACTTGGAGAAGCCCAAATATCTCTTTTGTATTTATACTGGATTGAACACATTTTTTTCATATTGTATATATAGTTTTAACAAATGGATTGCTGATACATGAATTAACCATTTAAGAATAGAATAAGTGAAGCACTATTCAGGATTTGGGTGTGCAGGGAGCACAGTGACAATAATGGCAGAAATCAAAGATGCTTCACTTACGTATCTTGTAACTCACCGAGGACACAACGCGCCACATTCAACACATCAGAACTTCATCCTGATGAAGAAAACCAACATAGAATTTCTGTAGGGGAGCAAGCACCCAAGAACCCCTCATGGAGAGAGCAAATACCGCCCACCTGCAGTTATCTGTTACAACTGCACAAACGCTCAAAATAAAGAAAAGAGAAATTCTCACAAATAAAAGAATCACTACCAGCCCACAGTTAGAAACTGTGCTAGCAGTAATTTCTAATTCAGAACACTGAACGGGGGCTTCAATAAAGGGGAGATGAAATTAGCCATTGAAATTTTATCTGGTTGTGCTACAATGAGGTGTGGAGAAGCCTGTATGTATTCTGCAGACACGTTGTTTATCAGAGGTATGTATAATATACAGTATAAAATAATAGATCAGTATTACTTATTAATTATTATATATAAATGCTTGCACATATTTTCACTTCACAAAGTTAAACTATTCCCTAACTTGTGTATACCACACTGGAAAGCAAATTGTATAACCACAAAACCAGTGACCACAAAAATTAGTATAAAAGCCGTTTATTCTCTCTGACGTCTCGGCAGCAATGCCTTCAAGGTGTATAATACATTCAAAAATCCTAACCCTTTTATAACAGACACAATTAAAGACATAATTAATCAAGTAAAACAATTAAATCAATTAAATCAATATTTAAAGTAAAACCCGCCAATTAACCTCTGCATTCATTCCCTTAGGTACCATTGTATCAAATTTAAGTATATACAAAGCTTCTTTGAACAGAAGCTTGTTTTTAATATTTTCATCTGTGTAAACATTATCTGTTTTTTTCCAAAATAGATGTTTGTAGCCCTCCAGATTGACCATGAAAATGTTCAGCCACTGAACTTGTTCTTTTCCCTTGTCAATATCGTGAATATGTTCTAAAAGCCTGATTTTAAAGACTCTTTTAGACTCACCCACGTCCCCCGGAATTTTTTTTTTAAAGTTTTTCGTCTACCCTTCTAGCATGTCGAGGGATCAGTTGCTAGTGTCCTCTCCTGCTCAGCTGGTGAACCTGGGAATATTGAGGCAATGTTTCAATTGCCTCATGTACACAGACAACCCTCTCCTCCTCCCACAAAACACAAATACATGCGAGAGATGCAACTATACGGCCAAACTGGAGGCTGAGCTCTCTCAACATAGGACTGGCAAGACCAGTCAGGAGGAGAAGGTTACCACACACACTATAGACCCAGTCTCACATAGTACCATTACAACCTCAAATCATACACATAAACACACAAAGACATACTCGGAGGCTCTGATCAAAAATCTACCAAAACAGCAGAGGCCACCAAAGCAGACACCCAAACAGCCACCACCTCAGAACACAACACCCGCAACACATAGACCTCACAGTCAGAGTGTCAAACAGTCACAGCCCTTAAGGCCAAACACAATGCCAGACACACTAGTCATTGGTGACTCCATAGTCAGACACACTGATGTCCCGCTCACCAGACTGAGTAAGGAGAAGGTCACAGTAAGCTGCCTGTCGGGCGCTAGAATCCGCCACATAACGCAAGCACTCAGGTCTCTCAACAGCAGGTACAAATATGACTCAGTCATTGTCCACGCTGGTGTAAACGACCTGAGACGCACCTCCTTGGACTACATGAAAAGAGACATTGAGGAGCTCTCTGATTATGTAGCCCAGGCAGGTATGACCCTGACCTTGAGCAGTATCCTACCTTCACCAAGAATGATGCCACAATACAGAGATAAGATGATCAGCTTTAACAATTGGCTTAAACACTGGTGTCATTCAAAGGGGATCCAGTATCTGTCTGCCTGGGATGACATGCTGGACAAGCCACGCTGCTTCAAGGGACGGCTTGCATCTGTCACCCTGGGATTCGGATATTGGCAAAGGCTCTTGCCACCCCATAGTGCCTTTTTAGGCAAGGCTCAAATTCTAAACCTACCACCCTAGAACACAAAAAGGAAAAAACTAAGGGTAATGCTGCTCAATGCCAGAAGTCTAAATCTCAAAATGCACACACTCGAGGCCCTTCTCAGTATGGAGAACATCGATGTCTGTGCTGTGACAGAAACCTGGTTCAAGGCTCCTGAGAGCACCCCAGCTATCAGGTTTTACCTCATATCATGCGTTCCGCCCCAAAATCCGGACAATACCAAGAAAGGAGGGGTATCCATATTCATCAAGGACACCCACACCTCAAGACTGGTGGCAACGCACGATGCATCGGAGACCATCCAGGTGCAATTAACCATAGGCAAGACTGCTCTGCAAATTGTAGCATGTTACAGGCCACCCTCACAAACTCAGGAAACTCACATGGCCTTCCTGAAAACACTAGAGGGGATAAATGTATCACCAAACACCATCATACTAGGTGACTTCAATTACCCTAATATAGACTGGGAACACTACTCAAGCCCAAACACCCTAGCCCAAAAGTTCCTGGAATTCATAAACTCAAATGCCATGGAACAACTAGTCACCATCCCCACAAGAGGAGATAACATACTTGATCTCATCATCACGAACATGGGAGCACAATGTTCAACACCGGAAGTATACCCCTCACTGGTGAGATCAGATCACAAACTAATCTCGCTGGAGGTCCTCATCCCACCCCCACCTGAAATAAAAAGACCACAGTAAAGAACTTCTCAAAAGCCGACTTCACACTTCTAAAGACTAGTGTGGTCTCCTTTCAGGCCCCGAGCGGGAAAACAATACTCAAGCCGCTGAATCACTTACAAACGCCTTCTACCAGCACCTGCAGGACTGCATGGATAAGGCAATCCCAAGCAAAACAAAGACTCTTTGTACCAAAGGCAAGCGTCCAGTCTGGTGGACCCCAGCCATAAACAAACTCTACAACAAAAGGAGGAAGCTACTACAGGATAGAGCAAAATCCTTAAAAGGTAAGACACCCTTGATCACTATAAGTAAAAACTAAGAGCTCTCATAAAATCATCCAAAGCAAATTTCGAGAGAAAAATAGCTAAAGACTCAAAAGACAATCATAAGGCCTTCTTTAGCTATGTTAGAAACATAGGAGGAAACTCCCAGATATGCTCAGAACTAGTTCAAAATGATGTGAAGATTACTGATCCTACAGACATTGCCAACATACTGGCTGACAGGTTCAGTGCAAACTTCTCCCCTCCCTCCCCCCCAAAAGGAGAGATATCTATACCAAATGAGTGCAGACCCCCAAACATCTCCAGCGCCCAAGTGAGAACTGCTCTCTCCAAAGCAAAAAACACAGCATCCATGGGACCCGATGGTGTCCCAGGCTGTGTGCTCCACGAACTCAATGAGGAATTAAACCCACAGCTAGGACAGCTGTTTAATCAAAGTCTTACCTCTGGATACGTACCCAGGGAGTGGCGCACTGCAACTGTGGTCCCACTTCACAAAGGCGGTGCCTCCACAGACCCTGGAAATAACCGGCCCATTAGCTTGACAAGCCTTATCTGCAAAGCCATGGAGAGGATCATAATGGACCTCATAAATAAAGACATAGGGAATTTGCAGACTTTGGATCCAACCCAGTTTGGCTTTGTCAAAGGCAGATCATGCCTTTTAAACTTGGTTGACTTTTTTGAAACAGGCACCAAAGCCATTGATGAGGGAAAGGCAGTCCATACAGCCTACCTCGATCTGGCTAAGGCCTTCGATACAATACCCCACTCGGGTATCATTGAAAAACTCATCAGCTTAAATGTTAACCCATACATCACAAGATGGGTTGCAAACTGGCTGAGTGACAGAACCCACAGGGTCAGAGTTGCTGGCGCCATGTCAGACTCAAAGCCTGTCACAAGTGGTGTCCCACAGGGCTCAGTCCTGGGCCCACTCTTGTTTGGCATCTACTTTTCCAAAGTACAAGCAAACACAGGAGGGTTATGGCTGACAAAGTTTGCAGATGACTGCAAACTGGGCGCCATAGTAGAAAACACATCTGACACAGATATCCTTCAGAAGGGTCTCACAGAAACGGATAACTGGTGCCAGAGCCACGGCCTAAAGTTAAATGCCAAAAAATGCATAGTCATACCCTTTGGGAAAAACAAGGTTACCCCTAGCTACCAAATAGGTGGCAATCCACTGAGCACAGAAGAAGTTATCAGGGACCTGGGGACCCAGGTTGATAGTAGTCTGTCATTCGACACCCATGTAGCTAAAGTAGTTAGGAAGTCCTTCTACATTGCCCACCTTATCATGAAGGGATTCTCATCTAGATCAAGGGAGGTCATAGTCTCCCTTTACTCATCACTCATCAGACCAATGATTGAGTACAATGCCCCATTCGGAATGTGTCTGACCCGACACTTGCAGCAGCTGGAGAGGCCACAAAAGTTCCTCACCAAAAGGATAAAGGGTCTCAAAAATCTGTCCTATGCTGCCCGACTGAAAGAACTCCAGCTCTATTCAGTCGCACGCTTGCTCAGAGGTGACCTTTGCCTAACATACAAGGCCATGTCAAACCCAGATTTGATGAATATGCTTCACCTCAAAAATCTAGATCCATCAGAGCCACAAGGGCGGGAGACTTAAACCTCAACACGGCTATTAATAGGACGTGCTGGAGGGATAGATTCATCACCCAAAGACTCCCTATGCTGTGGAACAAAATCCCGGTACATGTGAGGCAGAGCACCTCGCTGGCCTTGTTCAAGAGAAATCTTGACCAATGGATGGGAGATCGCAGATATACCCCAGGAATTACCTCAGTGTCACTGCTCGACAGAGGCACAGCAAAATAATGGGTATAGTTCCCCATACTAAAGGGGTGGCGTAAGCCACAAAACGATGGCTAGGCTTATAAATGCCCTCGGGCAGATAGCCTAGTATGAACCTATGAACCTATGAACCTATGAACCAATATAGAGCTTATTGCAAGGGCACTTAAGGGCATAAATAATGCCCTCACTATCGCATTTATAATATCCTTTTACATTAAACCTGAGACCATTAATTGTATCAATACTTGATGTAATATATTTACAAGCCTTGCATCTAACACATGTATTAGTACCATATTGATGAACTGTAGTGTTAAGATTAATGGGGGCATAACAAATTTACCTTTAACTAAAACGTTTTTTATATTCCTGCCAACTTTATAAGATATATTGAGTCTTCAAGGCATTCACTTTTTAGCATCTTTTAGAGAATTAAAAAAAAAACCCAGTAGTACTTCACTAAATTTATCACTGTATCATTAAAACTGCTGTATGTAGTGACAAAATGTATCTCAGACATACTATCCCTATTTACAAGAGTTGCTGACTTGTGTGTTGCCCTGTTTCCCTTATTCCATTCTTTTGTTAGTTTTTGCCAAATATTATTAAGTACCTTTTTATCATACCGCCAGACTCAAACATAGCCCTGGTTTTGTGGTTATACTATTCCTAACTTGCCTGTTTTTAATAACAATACTGGTACAATGGAGTTAAGTCACTTACAGATGATAAAAAGTCTCAAACTGATAATGGTTACAACTGTATTATTCATATCAGCTCTAAACACCTATAATGAAAAGGTGCATATTCTCCAAAGTATAGCTCATCAAAAATGGTTACTTTCATTTTGTTACACTGTGTGGTAGTGTGTATCCACCTCCACCTATTTCAATACCAATATTTTTCCAAAATGAATAAAAAAACAGATACATATTTATCTGGTTTCTGATCAGCTGTGCTCTCAAGGAACTGATTTGCATCAACAGAAAGCCATTTAAACATGCAAAGATTGTGCAACATGCTACTGCAGTTTCCTTTGATGCTAGAAATAGGTATAGTTGCAGCACAAACATATGGAATGGCAAACTAAGTTGACTATATGGCTACATTAGCGTATTTATAATTGATACAGTTAGACAGTGATATCTGGCAGAGAATATATAGATTTCAGGTTGGAGAGAGAGTTATGCAAGGTTTCTGGTCATAACAGAAGGCCAATAATTATTGTGTATTATGCCAAATCAGGTAGAAGACATAGGATAATCTCCAAGTCAGTACCAGAATCTTTAGCAGAGAAGATGATACTTATTGTTGTCAGAAGGATTCTGCCCACCATGGCTAGGAGAAGGTAGGAATAATAGGTTTAATACTGGAGAATGTGCATTAAAAGCACCTGGGAGAATTGTAGCATCAGCAATTAAAAATAATCTAATAGAAAGAAACCTGCCAATCATAATTGTAGTGAAGTTATTTCTGGCTGATAGGACTGAAAGGGGGCACATTGATCAGGTTGATAGCTATCCACAAGGGACAGGAGTTCGCCAAGAAAATGAGACATCCAATTTATGTTGAAATCCTCAAAGAACATAGTTTCCTTTTTAGAACATTTTGATGGCTAAGAAGGAAGGATTTGTGTTCTCTCATTTGCTGATGGATTAAAGGAAAAGAAGCAAAGGTTTCATTCATTTTATACTGACATAAAATAATTAATTCTGTACCACACTGCCACATACTGGAATTGGTTTACTAGCTGTATTTGAAATCTGCTTTCAAAAAGATTAGGACTTTCCTTATTCTAGCTCAAGTATTTTCTGAATATTTAATTAGTTCATAGTTTCCCCTCAATCAGGGATACACAGGCCCATCTAGTTCCATGACGTACAGATTACAGGGATTAAACGAGGTAGATAATCAGCCATTTTAGGGATCATGTTTCAGATTGATCGATGTTAGAAGCTGACTTGCCAAAATATCGATGTTCGTAACATTGAATCCACATTACTGAAATATCAGGACATCAATGTAAGAACATTGAAAACAGATGTTTTTGCAGGGGACAAGCCTCCCCTGTACCTCCCCATGCATTCTCTGCTAATTATATATACCAAAATGCACAGCGAACGGCTGATCCAAAGTAGCTGAATGGAACTCCATACAGCAAAAGATATACCAAATGAAAGAAGTGAATTCCAACTATCTTAATAGTAAAAATAGTAGAAAATGTATTAGCAAATCTTTCAATAAAACTCTTTCTCAATACTTCCAAACATCATATCATATGCATCCACTTAGTTTAAATTACATCAGCAAGCCAACTAAAAATGAAAGTCACATGATATATAACTTTTAATATATAATACATACATAACATATAAGATTATGTAAGGCCAGGAAGAAATTATTAAAATGCAAAAAATGTAAAAAAACAATATGTTATATTAGGTTTACCATCAAATAGTTGAAGTGCAATTGTGCGAACGACATTCTTCAAAAGGATATTTTCAAGGTTCTGTAATGTCGAATACAACTTTAGCAAAACTACAATGCCGCAACCCTATTCCTGTTTTACGTCCCAAATGGCAAATGGATTTTCGCACACAACTCCAGGAAATAGCAAATGTTGAACTCCAATTTTACCATGTTCGACATTAGGGAGGAAAATTATTTCAGCTTTTAACATTTCAGTTCGGTATTCCGGATAGTCGCACAACTGCACTTCAACTATTTGATGGTAAACCATTATATTATATTATAACTTATATTGTTTCAATTTCAAGACTGGTGTGAGACTGTACATAGTATTCAGTCCTGGTAATAAATCAGCAGTAAAATAATTTATCCATTTATATTCAGCTAATTTCATAATATTTAATAAATACTATTACTATAGATATGTACAATGACATGTATATAGCTAGTCAAAGTCAAAGTAAACTTTATTGTCATAAAGATCAACACAGAGGAAAAAATGCATGTCACTGCATGAAATTGTGATACTCAGGCTCGTACCATAAGAATTATAGTTTACAGAAGGAAGATTAATAATAATTTAAAAATACTGAAAATAGAAATCAAAATAAGATACTAAAAATAAATACAATAAAACAAATAGATAAAAATTTGAAAGTTTTTACAGCAGAAACAAAAACAATACAGCAACAACAGACTTAGTAGAATTATAAGGATATATAACAGTACTACAAAGAAAGAGGCACACATGTAAAAAAAAAACTTACCTATCTTAGTTATCATAATCTAATCCCATAATTCTGGTTTTCTGTGGTCTACTGAAAATTCATAGGAATGACACTAAACCCCCTATGAGACCCCTAGTCTATGGACATCAATGGGTGACAACAGCTATCTCTAAATTTGTTTATTTTGTTATACATTTGATTACCGGGAAAGTCTGACTGGACACATGTACTTTTTCAGCAGAGGCCCAGAGAGAAAAGATCCACATATTACATACAAGTCAACAAACATTTGATTACATTTTGACACACAGTGTGTTACAAATCCAAGATCATAGAATAGCGAAACAGAGTCCATACAATTGATAAATCTTATAGAATTTCTCTAAAGCATTAGATGTGCGAGATCATAGAATAGTAAAACAGTGACAAGTACAACATTATATAAATTCTACAGAGAACCAAATTAAAAAGCATGCATGGATTTTGTAGTGTAATTGTTCTTCCTTATCATCAGAGCTTAACAAAACTATTGTATGTATGGTGTTAGAGTCAACGTAGTAGAAATACTGATATCACTGGAGAGAGAGACAGTTTAGTCAGGAGCAGTGCATGGGCACAGCCACTTGATGGCTAAGTGAGTTTTTAACATTTTTTTTAAATTGATACAAGACTGTAGTAGATGTAATGTCGGGTAGTAGTGCATTCCAGATTTTCCCTATATAGCTTGAGAAGATTGTTGGCTGTGGTTATCTTCATAAGGGATTTGTTGGTGGAGAGTAGAGCTCTGACACTGGAGTATGGCTGTAGTAGTTTTTGCAGGGCAGGTATTTTCCTTTGTTGATAGAAGATTTTTTGGGCCATGGTTAATTGGTTGAAGAGTAGGAGTCAGGGGAATTCTAGCCAATTGAGTTGTTTGAGTGCTGTGCAGTGGTGTGATCTAAAGGGTGGGTTTGCAGCGTACCTGGCAATTTTGTTGTAACAGGAGTCTAATTTTGCTAACTCAGATTTTCATAGATTAGTGAATATGGGAGATGCATAGAGTAGAGTTTAGATCAGATGGGATTGGGCAATAGCAGCTTTAGTGTTTTTTGTAAAATTCTGTTTATTCCTATACAGTGTATCAAGTTTTCTTTTGTACTTTATTGTTTGGACTATGCGGATATAAATACTTAGAAGCACTACCATGAACTGTATTACACTATATTAAAAGTTATATTAAGGATACAAATGATTTTTGAGTTCATTATATTATTGGTCTAAAGGTAAGGATATAAATACCCTAACTTTGGTTACCTTGGACATTAAATCATTATTTACTGTCATACCCAATGACTATGGTGTTCAACCTATTAGAGAATGGTTATGTAAGTATAGCAACTTTTCAGGTAGGAAAATTGAGATGAAAAAATATTGGCAACAACAGAGACATGGTAAAACCAAACAAGTCGATAAAACAAACCAACTTGAATAAAACAAAAAAGAAATAGGTAAGCACTTTCCACCCTAGAGGTGCTTCTTCAGACCATATAAAATACAAAATCATGAAACAGTTTTATATAATGTAACAAATCATGACATCATAAGTATCCAATCAGAGTATGGAAGCAGTTAAAATTCAATGAATCAGATCCCTTGATTTTAGAACAGGCTTAATAGAAATATTACCATTTCAGATGGGCAATTTATCTGCTTGAAATTCAATAATCCACTTTAAGTCCCTCATCTACTGCACACAACCATGTGGCTCCTGCAACTATTGCAGTTACACTAATATCTCAAATATGTTTATACATCTGAGTATGGGGGTCAGATACGCCTTCTAAGTTACAATGAATTGTCATACTTGTCATGTTGTTTACCTTGCTATTTGTAACTCCTGCAACTGTTTCTACATTGGTAAAACCAATCATTAATTTTTTTAATGAATTAGGGAACATTTATACAGCATACGTATAGCTGATGACAAGAATGCACTTTCTAGACATGTCATTAATAATGACAGTACCCATGTGTTCCGTTTTATGGTGATTGAAGTAGTTGGACATTGTATACGTTTGGGTGACTTTAAGAACCATAGAGAAATGAGGGAATTAAATTGGATTATTGAATATCAAGCAGATAAATTGCCCAGCTTAAATGGTAAAGTAATGTCTTTTGGCTTTTCCCAGTTAGGGGTTGTCACAGTGGAACTCCGGTCTGCTAATGATTGGCAGTGGATTTTTATGGTGACTAGTTGCCAGCCAGGCACCCAACTTTCAAAGAAGGCACACCCATTCACTCATGCACCGACCTGCATGTCTTTAAACATCACTTGACCGCAGGGAGGACATGCAGACACCAAACAGAAGGTGCTCCAGCTGAGAATTGACCAGGAGAACCTCTTGCTGTGAGGCCACAATGCTAACCGCTGCACCACCGTCGCTCTCCCCAGCTTAAATGGTAACATTTCTATTAACCTGTTCTGAAATCAATGGATCTGATTCATTGAATTTTAACTGCTTCCATACTCTGATTGAAAACTTGTTATGTCATGATTTGTTATATTGTATAAAAGTGGTTCATGTTTTTACATTTTATATGGTCTGAAATTGGGCTACTGTTGGCTGAAGGAGGAGACGAGGGGGAAGGCATGCCCAAAGGCAGGTAAAGGCTAGGACTGTGATAGTAAGGGTCTAAACTTTGAATGCTGGCAGTATGACTGGTATAGGGAGAGAGTTAGCTGATATGATGGACCAAAGGAAGATTGGTATATTGTGTGTGCAAGAGACGAGATGGAAGAGGAGCAAGGCTAGGTGTATCAGAGGCGGTTTCAAATTGTTTTATCATGGTGTGAATGCAAGGAGAAATGGCATAGGCATTATCCTGAAGGAACAGTGTGCTATGAGTGTTTTGGAGGTGAAAAGAGTGTCGGATAAAGTGATGTTTATGAAGCTGGAAATTGATGGTGAAATAATGAATGTTGTTATTGCATATGCTCCACAAGTTGGGTGTGCGATGGATGAGAAAGAAAAATTTTGGAGTGAGTTGGATGAAGTGGTGATGACTATACCCAAGGGTGAGAGACTGGTGATTGGAGCAGATTTCAGTGTGCATGTTGGTGAAGGGAACAGAGGGGATGAGGAAGTGATGGGTAGGTATGGTGTTAAGCAAAGGAATGCAGAAGGTCAGATGGTAGTGGATTTTGTGAAAAGGATGGACATGGCTGTGATGAAAACATATTTTAACAAGAGGGAGGAGCATAGGGTGACATACAAGAGTGGAGGAAGATGCACACAGATGGATTATATCTTGTGTAGAAGGGCCACTCTGAAGGAGATTGGAGACTGTAAAGTGGTGGCAGGGGAAAGTATAGTTAGGCAGCATAGGATGGTGGTTTGTAGGATGACATTGGTGATCAAGAAGAAGAGGATGAGTGTGAGGGCAGCACCAAGGATCAAATGGTGGAAACTAAAAAAGGGTAATTGTGAGGTGATGTTCAGGGAAAAGTTAAGACAGGCACTGGGTAGCAGTGAAGAGTTAATGAATAGCTGGGTAACTACAGCAGAGCTAGTAAGAGAGATGGCTAGAAAGGTGCTTGGTGTGACATCTGGAAAGAGGAAGGAGGACAAGGAGACCTGGTGGTGGAATGAAGAAGTACAGGAGAGTATATAGAGAAAGAGGTTGGCGAAGAAGAAGTGGGATTGTCAAAGAGATGAAAAAAGTAGACAAGAGTATAAGGAGATGAGGTGCATGGCAAAGAGAGAGGTGGCAAAGGCTAAGGATAAGGTGTATGAAGAGTTGTATAAAGGGTTGGACACTAAGGAGGGAGAAAAGGACCTGTACCGATTGGCTAGACAGAGAGACCGAGCTAGTAAAGATGTGCAGCAGGTAAGGATGATAAAGGATAATGAGGGAAACATACTCACAAGCGAGGAGAGTGTGTTGAGCAGATAGAAAGAGTACTTTTAGGGGTTGATGAATGAAGAGAATGAAAGGGAGAGAAGGTTGGATGATGTGCAGATAGTGAATCATGAAGTGCAGTGGATTAGCAAGGAGGAAGTAAGGATAGCTATGAAGAGGATGAAGAACGGAAAGGCTGTTGGTCTAGATGACATACCTGAGGAAGCATGGAGGTGTTTAGGTGAAATGGCAGTGGAGTTTTTAACTAGATTGTTTAATGAAATCTTGGAAAGTGAGAGGATGCCTGAGGAATGGAGAAAAAGTGTTTTGGTACCGATTTCTTTAAGAATAAGGGCGATGTGCAGAGCTGTAGTAACTACAGAGGGATTAAACTGATCAGTCACAGCATGAAGTTATGGGAAAGAGTAGTGGAAGCTAGGTTAAGAAGGGAGGTCATGATTAGTGATCAGCAGTATGGTTTCATGCCAGGAAAGAGCACTACATATGTGATGTTTGCTCTGAGAGTGTTGATGGAGAAGTACAGAGAAGGTCAGAAGGAGTTGCATTGTGTCTTTGTGGTTTTAGAGAAAGCATATGACAGGGTGCCCAGAGAGGAGTTGTGGTATTGTATGAGGAAGTTGGGAGTGTCAGAGAAGTATGTAAGAGTGGTACAGGATATGTATGAGGGTAGTGTGATAGCAGTGAGGTCTGCGGTGGGAGTGACGGATGCATTTAATGTGGATGTGGGATTACATCAAGGATCAGCTCTGAGCCCTTTCTTATTTGCAATAGTGATGGACAGGTTGACAGATGAGATCAGACAGGAGTCCCCGTGGACAATGATGTTTGCAGATGACATTGTGGTCTGTAGTGAGAGTAGGGAACAGGTGGAGGAGACCCTGGATAGGTGGAGATATGCTTTAGAGAGTCCCTTAGAGCTACACGCTCCAGGGACCTAAACCTCAGCACAAAAATAAATAGGACATGCTGGAGGGACAGATTGATTTCCCAGAGGCTCCCCTCACTCTGGAATAGAATCCCAATTCATGTTAGACATAGCCCCTCGCTGACCCTCTTCAAGCGAAATCTGGACGCGTGGATGGGAAATCGCAAATTCACCCCTGGGATCTCTTCTGTGTCCCTGCTAGACAGAGGCACAGTAAACTAATCTTAAAAGGGTACCTTCTGTGACCTACTTTACAGAGGTACAGTAGGCTAATCTAATAGGGAGGCGGAAGCCAAATACACTCTGGCTAGGCTTATAAATGCCCTAGGGCAGATAGCCTAGTATCTACCTATGAACCTATGAACCTATGAATGAAGGTCAGCAGGACTAAGACAGAATATATGTGCGTGAATGAGAGGGAGGATAGAGGAATGGTGAGGATGCAGGGTGTAGAGGTGGCAAAGGTGGATGAGTTTAAGTACTTGTGATCAACAGTTCAGAGTAATGGTGAGTGTGGAAGAGAGGTGAAGAAGAGAGTACAGGCAGGATGGAGTGGGTGGAGAAGAGTGTCAGGAGTGATTTGTGACAGATAAGTACCAGTAAGAGTGAAAGGGAAGGTCTACAAGAGGGTAGTGAGACCTGCTATGTTATATGTGTTGGAGACAGTGGCATTGACAAAAAGGCAGGAGTCAGAACTTGACGTGGCAGAGTTGAAGATGTTAAGATTTGCACTGGGTGTGATGAGGATGGACAGGATTAGGAATAAGTATATTAGAGGGTCAGCCTAGGTTGGAAGGTTTGGAGACAAAGCCAGAGAGGCAGGATTACATTGGTTTGGACATGTGCTGAGGAGGGATGCAGAGTATATTGGGAAAAAGTTGCCAAGGATGAAGCTGCCAGGTAACAGGAAAAGAGGGAGGCCTAAGATAAGGTTTATGGATGTGGTGAGAGAGGACATGCAGGTATTTAGTGTGACAGAGCAAGATGCAGAGGACAGGAAGAAATGGAAACAGTTAATCTGCTGTGTCGACCCCTAACGAGAGCAACCGAAAGAAGAAGAAGAAGAAGAAGATGGTCTGAAGAAGCACCTATAGGGTGAGAAAGTGCTTACCTATTTCTTTTTTGTTTTATTAAAGTTGGTTTGTTTTTATTGCCTTACTTGGTTTTGCCTTGTCTCCATTGTTGCCAATATTTTTTCATTTTCTCTGCATATATTTTGGCAACAAAGCTAATTTCTCGGCATTTTTTTATTTTTACAGGAAAATTGAGATGTTTTGTTCAATGTTGGATATTGTTTTGAACAATAACTTTTTTTGTTTACTGCTGAATATTTCCACCAACAACTAGGAGCAGCTATGTGCACTCTGGTTGCAAATACGTATGCCAATTAGGTTCTTTTCATTTGTGAATATGTTAATATATTTAATAACAATTCTTCTTACTTTTTAGTAGAACATGTCACCTTCTATAAGTGTTTTGTTGATGATATATTTTTAATATGGATTGGTGATGATGCCTTGGATGCATCTGTAAATAATTTACAGAGAACAACCAATTTTTTGACATTTGATATGAAGCATTCTGACATGAATATACATTTTTACATATCAATATATAACTTAATGATGGGAAAATTGACACTGCCATACATAGAAGGGAAGTTTGAACAATGAGATATTTACATTTGGACAACATGCATCCTAGACATACATAAGTGCTGTTAGGAGTCAACTTTTGAGAGCCAGTAGACTCAACACCCATACCTACAGATTAAATCAGATTGTCCAGATGTTTCTCTCATATTTTTGGTCCATTTTTCACAAAACTGTGGTTTCCTAAGAAATCACTGACAAATCCTTGAAGACTGAAGTCAGAAAATAATGACAGACATTTGAGTTTCAGACCATACCCTTCAGGAAATTCATACTATTGTAAAACCTGTTATTCCATCAACTTTCTAAGTTTGTAAGAGCAATATTTAAAAAGTGTACCTATTTTGGGCCTTTGTCACCCCATTATTTATGACTTTGTCCAGATTTCTTGCTGTAAGAGGTTAAGAGGTATGTGAACACCTGTGATACACAGAAACTATAGTTAATGATTTTCAAACTAGAGGTTAGGACACTAAGTTAATAAAAAATAATATGGATTTTGTAATCTCTGAGCATGACAAATTAGGTCAACCTTTTTTCTCTGAACAAATTTATAATCAAAGGCATGATAGCCAGAAAAAGATAGGATATGTTACTAGATAGGTTAAACACACATCACATATCTGGAATATTCTAGAAAGGAATTGGGCGATTTTGAAATCTGACAATGAAATTATAAAGGTAGTAGGTGAGAAGCTCAACTTTATTTATAAGGGGGGGGAGAACCTCAAACAATGTTTATGCTGTAAAGCTTTTGCAGATGATAAACCACAACAGATATTTATTAAGTATGGAACTGTAGCTTGTTATATTTGTGCATACTGTAGTTCTATAATTTTAGGTAATGATTTTATACAGCCTATCACTAAGAATAAGCTCGTATTTAAAGCATCAGCAACATGTCATGCAGAAAATGTGATCCGTTTTCCTAATTGTGTGACTTGTACCTGTTTTTACACTGGGAAACTGACCAAAAGCTTAAAGAGAGGATATGTTCACAGCTATCAGAAATTCATAGATGTGCTGAACCTGGACAAGTGGATGGGGCACTGTAAATTTTTACTGGGGATAGCACCCACAACCCTCCTGGACATGGGCAGTCATCACTAAATGCAATCTTGGGTATTGACTAGCATTTTCATGGTATTACATTGGGATGAAATGGTTGGCTTGAAATGACCTCTAGGTCAACAACCTAGTAATGCACTATACAGACATAATAGTCTGATTGGTAGAGAGCATACATTTAAGTTCAGGGTTATTCAAAAAGTATTTCTAAATAAAAGAGTAGGTGATTTATTAAATATTACAAAATTAGCTGAATATAAATGGTTAAATTATTTTACGGCTGACTTATTACCAGGACTGAATACTATGAACAGTCTCAAACCAGTCTTGAAATAGCAACAATATAAGTTATAATATAATACAACACATTATTTTTTACAATGTTTTTACATTGTTTACATTATAATAATTTAATCGGGGCTTTACTTAATTGTACATTATTGTATAAATTATGTTATGTATTATATATGAAATGTTATATATCACTGATATTTTATTCATTTTTAATTGGCTGGCTGATGTAATTTAAACTACGTAAGTGAATGCATATGATATGATGTTTGGAAGCAATTAGAAATAGTTTTTATAACTTGACAGCTTTGCTAATAAATTAAGTACTATTTTTACTATTAAGATGATCAGAATTCACTTCTTTTATTTTAATTATATATACACCAACTCTGTGATCTCACTACAGCTAAGAATGGGCAATACCACAGTCTCCATTGTACAGCAAGCTTGCACAACCACCTACTTGCACTGTCCAATATTCCAACATTTGGCTTTCTTAGACTTCAACATTCAGGTACCCAGTAGTAAGCTTAATAGTTAATTATTGGTTTATGTTAATTCTAACTTGCATTCATAAGCTCTCTACCAAAAAGCATGTAAGTTGCAGCATTAAGATTAAAGGAAAAGCATATTTTAAGTCGAAATTCACATCTAATTGTTCAACAAGTAACTAGAGAGTTAGGAGATAATGTGATTAACAACTGTTAGAAAATGGGAAAGAAAAATGATCAATCATACTACTGATTACTTGTGTAGGAGAGCTATTCTACTTGCCAGTAAAAAATTAATTCCCCAAATTCTGAATACATCAAAAATAAATTAATAGGTCTTCATTCAAAAGCATGGTTCCTCCCTTTATACTGCCTGAAAATCTTAAGCTGTGCACCTAAAAAAGTAAAAAGTAAAAAAGCACAAAGGGTGTGCAACGTACAGTGGATGTGCAATGTACAGCCATCACTATACTTCCAGGAACACCATGAGGCTTGAGCCTGAAAAGTGGGTACCCAACTCCCCATTCTCAACGCCACTATGCTTATAAAATGGGCACCTGTATTTTTGTGTGCTTTTAAGTAAGTACGTTTGAAAGAAAATTCTGCATTTGATGTTGTATTTTTGTGAAATATAGTCTTTTAACCCAATGCCAAAATGTTAGCAGTTTAAACACTGGTGAAACCAAAATAGCGCAGAGCTATTTTTTGAATAGAATGTGCAACTTTTATATTAAAATGTTGAAACAGTACAGAGTATATTTTATTAATCTAGAAAATACCTCATTCATATGAATTTTGTGAAAGCAATATTGTATCGGGACATTTCTGACTTAACTGTGAAGTTATTCGATTATCATCTAAAACAATGTGAGATTTTAAATCGATCTAGAGGGTACTGTGTAGATTTTCCATTTGTAGTTGTATTTTTCCAGTTTGTATATATTTTATTGTGGAAAACAAAAGGATTATTTCTCCTGAAGGCATCTGTTTCAGACTGTTACACAGATGGATAACTCAACATTTCTTCATTTGCCATTTGAAACCAAGTAGGATTTAAATGGACTTAAATGTATGTTTAATAGGTACCATTCTTGGCAGATGCATTTCCAACTTTCACTATGTTTGCTGTGAAATGATGAGAAGGTATTGCTTTATTATTTTGACAACAGAACAAGAAAATCTAAAAACAACCAGCATCAGCCAGAAGTGAGCTGTTACCCAGAAGAAACGGTAATGTAAAAGCAGGCATAACTCTACAACCTGTTTAAATTTGGTGTGTGTGTGTGTCACACTTTAGCTGCGGTAACCCAGAGTACTATAGGTAATACATGGGATGAAGGCAGGTCATAATAAAACCAAGTTTCCGTGAATTTCATTATTCATTTACAATAAAGCACAGGGAATGTTCTTGAGAGAAAACGGGGAAAAAATTCAAAGCATGCTATGTTACAATACACTGTTTGGAAAATTATGTTTTTATATTAGCAGCAGTTTTAAGAGAATGACAAATTCTGTAGGACTTAAGTACAATTAAGACATTGGGCAACATTACAGGTAGGTTCCAATAATATGTGCAAGGAACAGAATAAGCCTTCTTACATCTTTATAAAATGGGCTTATAAAAGATAAGAATATGAGTCACTGTCAATGTTAGTTTTAACGTTTTATGTTTGGGGGAGGGGCACAGCATCACCATTATTTCCAGCTGAGAAACATGGTAGTTCTGTAATTTTAAGGATTTTGAAGGCACCTTAATTTTTGTGGTTTCCTGATTAGAACAGAACCTGCAGTTATCATGTACAAACATCATACTCACACCAACGAATCAATATCTTTTCTTTTTGTTAATGTTTTTTCTACCACAACTTTATTAATTATGTTTGGGACTATTGCATTGACCTTACACACATCAGCAAATTAACAAATGTAGATATTTTTCAAAATTTTATTACAGCTGTTTGTTAGCTGGCAATGAGAAGTCCTCCTTATAACTTCACTTTCTCTTTAAAGAACAAGTCTTTAGTTATCACTGATAGTACATAACTCTGTCTTAAGCTGTCAGGAAAGCCTTTGTACTTTATAGAGAGCTCTGATTGCACTCCAAAGTCAGAAAAAAGATAAATTTGTTATGCAATTCTCTGACAGTCTTTATAGCATACAAGGCAGCCAACAAACAGAAGCATAGGAAAGTTTTAACAACTTTATAGGTTCATAGGTAGGTACTAGGCTATCTGCCCGAAGGCATTTATAAGCCTAGCTAGAATGTGTTGGCTTTCGCCACCCCTCCCTTGCCTCTGTCCAGCAGAGCCACTGAAATGATCCCCAGAGTAAACTTTCTGTTTCCCATCCACTCGTCAAAATTTCTCTTGAAAAAAGTTAGCAAGGAGCTCTGCCTTATGTAGATAAGAATCTTGTTCCAAAGCATGGGAAGTCTCTGGGACAGGAATCTATCCCTCCAGCACGTCCCATTTATTGTTGTGGTGAGGTTTAGATCCCTAGAGCGTGTGGTTCGAGGGGATATGGTTTTCTTTAGGTGGAGCATGTCCATCAATTTTGGGTTGGACATGGCCTTGTATGTCAGGCAGAGATCACCTCTGAGTAGGCCATATGCAACCGAGTACAGCTGGAGTTTCTTCAATCGAGCTGCATAGGGCATCTGTTTGAGGCCAGGGATTTAAAAGCTGCAATGCACTCCATGCTGCCACACATAAAAAAAAACAAAAACCAACTGTGGCAATGTGAAGTGTCTAATTACTTTTAAAGCTGTAGTTCAATAAAAATCACATTTCTGACTGGCATCTGTATGGCACTGCTTAGTGTCCTGCAACATTAAGAGCTGTAAAAAATTCCATTACCGGACTATTTTTTTTTTGTAACTTAGCAAAGCAGCTAATGACCCACGTAATATAAAACATCTGACTGAGCTTTTCTGATTAAAATCTACTAGCATTTTTTTGTCAAAAAGTATAAAGCCTACTAGAATTTTTTTGTCAAAAAGTATGCCGACATTGACTTCTCAAGTTTGCTCTCAAGGTGAATTTCTTGACATCCATTTCTTTTCAAATAGTGCAGTGGATTAAGGTTATGGGATGCTAACAAACTGCTTCATGTGGTAAAGGGTTTGATTCCTCAGCCTTCATTCCATACTGTGGGACCTTGAGCAAGTCACTTAGCTAGGCAGTGCTTTGGGGCAATTGCAAGTTTGGGCTAGGCTCCTCAACGATCTCCTAGAATGCATGCCCAAAAACTATCTATGAACTTATGAACCCTATGATAGGAGATCCATTCACATTCCTGTTTGTTTTCCATTTTGTACAGGATAATGAAGCAACAGCATTCCCGCTACCAGGACATAAAAGCCATGTTCCATGGTAAACATTTAATTACAGTCTTTTACACTGTCTGTGTAGGAGAAAAAACAACAAATAATTAAAAATGCAATAACCCTTTATAATAAAATTGTAGAAAATATGGAGAAGAATACTCAGGAAAAGACTGATCAAACACTCTTTAAATACATGTCAGATATTTATAAAAGCATGACTACTTTAACCTATTGGAGTGCCTTGGTTGAAATTTTAAAACTCTAAAAATGTGAATGCATTTCTATTATGAATTAGTTATTTTAATAAATTGAAATACAAAGCAATCTTAATAAAGACACTGTTTTTTTTTCAAACTCTTTTTAATAATTAAAAAAAAAAACTTTTTCACCCAGTAAGTAATATGACTTTACACCTTTTCCTTTAGTTTTCGGAAAGTTTAATATGAACTTAATGCCAGTTGACAAAGTAATGGTTATAACCATATTGCTTTTATTTTTAAGATGTACTAGACACAAGTGCCTCTTTATTCATTCAACTCAGAATCACAGGACAGTTAAATGACATATTCACAGTCATTACTAACATAAATAGAGACTGGAGGAATAAAATCCAAAACTAGAAGATAAAATGTGTTGGAGTTCCAGACTTGGTAGAAATTTTTAATTTTTTTTTTTTATAACTGTACTAATTTTAAATGTGTATATTCCAAATGTTTAACATGCCACCTGTTGGGCCAACCTTATGAACTGTTGTACTCCTGTCATACCATTCTAACACAAAAGGCAGTTTTAAATGCCAAAAGCAAAAATCTCTGCATAGCATTTGACTGACTCTTTGTAACTGACTGATGATGTAATAATGTGTGTGTGTGTGTGTGTGTGTGTGTGTGTGTGTGTGTGTGTGTGTGTGTGTGTGTGTGTGTGTGTGTGTGTGTGTGTGTGTGTCATAGTTTAGCAGGAGGTACACTAACATGAGTATAACTGAACATTCTAGAAACATCTTTACTATTAAAAATGTCACATACATGCATTTATATTCATACATGGTTCACAATTTTAACAGGTTTTAGTATTTTGTTATAAAAACCTATAAAATACAAAATGTCTTATGTAATATCATAAATGCAAAAATAATAATATTTAAAATCCGAAGAGAAGCTTTTCATTAAATCAAAAGCAAGTACAACATTTGGTGGAGGGACTGTTTTATGTTAAAATGCAATATTAACTATAAATGATTCTGTTACCTAAGGGAATTAATTTAAACATTAAGTTAAATAAGGCCTGGTTCCCTGGAATAGATAAATAAAGCCTTTAGTGTGACCCAGAAGGCCAAATTCAAGTAATATCTCAGTTTGCAAAAGAGGGACAGGGGTATAGAGATGAGCTGCCACAGTCAGCTTGCCCATCCTGGGGGTGGTAAGGTGGTTGTCACCAGCAGATCATTACCACACAAGCAGAGGACTGCACAGCACTGAAAATACCCTGAATGGGCATGTGAGCTTAGTGCTACTAAGTCAGTGATGGTAGCCTAAATTAATGCATGTCTGGGATCATGCAGTTAAATTGGGAAAACATAGCATGTGCCAGACATGATGTGGGTATTCAAATTATCCACCTGGAGTGGGATTAGGGCTTAACAGAAATGTCCTCATGATGTGTGGCTAGATGAAGCAGCTGTTGGGAGGAAAATGGAGATTCCACGTAGTCTTCTGGGCTAAGAATATTTTGGGCTATTATTCAGAAATACAAATTATCCCACTATGGCAGAGGTGAAGCCAAACTGTCAGACCATGGGGATGTGAGTACTTACTGCCCCTAAGTGGCACACAGATGGTTGCTACAGGCAAGGATATAAACTCCAACATGTCTGCCTGGATGATGGTCATCTCTGGTTAGTGTGGGCCACCACACTGGCAGTCAAATGTTGTTGGATGAATTCACGGGCTTGGGGGCATGTGGCTCATTTTTGGAGTGTTGATGGGTGTCAAGCACAGCAAGGAAAAATAACTACAGAAAATTTCAGTGTAAATAAAAGTACATGGGACTATGCTGGCTCCCTTACTAGTTAATGAGTTTTCAGATAACAAGGGTTTGATCGACTTAAATGTCTGTGCTTTTTAACCAGTGATCCTTGTACTCCATACAAAAATCACTGTTACGTGAATTTTATTTATGAGTTAGAATTAAGTCTGTGTGAAGACTTTTCATCTTTCTACACTCATTTGTGACTGTGTATTTAGTATATTTAATTAACAGGGGTGTGGAAGGTGATGTCCCCTACAAGAGGGGTGCTGGGGGTTTGCACCCACCACAAAATCCCTTGTTACAAGTTTTTGTCAAATTAAAATTTGATGATTTGTCCCGACTGGTTGAAGTTTCAAGCAGTTCAAAGTTAAACTTTGATAAGATATTGCAGATGTGCCCATTTTATAAGTGCAATAAGGCTCTGGCAAAGCATAAGCTTTAAAGCAATAATATGTTTTATTTTATTTTTTTTATTATTATTATTTTTTCCAGGGAGGCAAGCACTTCCAAAGTGGTGGGCAAGTGCTTCTCCCCATAATCCTCTTACTTGTTTGCTGCTCTGATATCACAGCTTTAAGACTGCATTAATTATGAGAAGGAACAAAATGCATAGCAAAGAGTAATTTTCATGGTCTACTCTCTTTTCTGAGTAAAAACAATACCAAAAGGAGTAGCATTAACATACAGAAAATTATAGCAGGGGAAAGCATAGCTTTGATGTAAACAATTTCAGGCAAAAGTAACCCTAGAATATGAAGATCACACAGAGCAGAATCAACCATGAGCAGAAGAATGTAGAGCTGTGTAGGATACAGATATCACTGCACCCACAGAGGGTGCAAGTCACTCACTCTTTGGGCTTATGTCTCACAATATCCCTGGGTATATAGTAAAGCGGCTTAGCCAAGTATGTTCTTCCAGATAGCTCCAGAAAGGTGATTTGTAACCACTGGGTCCTAAATAGTCAAAAGATTTATAAAATAAAATACAAAACATACTAACCACAGGGAACAATGAGCGAGCGAGAGAGAGAAAGGCAGAAGGCAAAATATCATAACTGACATAGAGGTGGGAAGTGGCAATCAAATCTACTTGAAACTTGTAAGCTGTTTCTCTAGTTGTAATTCATATCTCTGTACAATCTGAGAAACATGCAGGAACCACAGTGAACAGCAGTTTTAATTTTATTAGTACTTACTAGGGTGTAGTGATATACACAGAGTGAAGGGTTTTAATGACAAAGGCCTATTGCTTTGAGCTTGATAGGTTCCAGTCATGTCCATTTATGCACAGTACACTGTAGCTGGTGAAGGGACACAGAATGGCTGGTTCCATTAGTGACCAGTGCTTCTGTCCCTGCAACAATGGTCCTCTTTAGCAACAGCCCACTGTGGCCTTGTATTATCTCTCATATGAGTAAACTGAACCTTTCTAACCTTCCATCCCTTGCTTGTCTTTGGTAGCTCCTTGCCAATAGCTAAAAAATGTCTTGGCACAGAAAAAGAATATATACATATACATATATGTGTATATATATATATATATATATATATATATATATATATATATATATATATATATATATATATATATATATATATATATAGTAGTCACTTGAAAAGATCAAGAAATTATTCTAGTAATGTCTGCTTTAATCCCCAATGAAATTTCATCTTGTTTTCAAAGTCTGGATAACTTCTGTCTTCAGAAGGTGAATGCCATAAATAGCTTTGATATAGCTAGATTCACTGTAGTACACTTCTCCCTTTAATAAACAGAACACATACTTATTGAATTTTTAACTGGGACAGTCTAGCTGTGCATATAAACCCTTTTCGGTAGTGACCTGGTAGGAAAAACTCCACAAAAAATATGATGATACATTTTAACGACATACATAAAAGGAAAACTGAAAAAAAAATATTGAGCATTGCAGAAACTAAGTTTTTAAATGGCAATTAACTAGATGCTTTGTAACCCAAAGCATTATGATTTAGGAAAAGATACTTGTTGTATGAGATAAAGAAGGGGGCAATGGACGAACGTTTAGATGAGAAAAAAGAAATTAGGTGGAGAAGAGAAGCTGTCATATAAGAACAGAGATAGAGAGAATGTGGAGAGGAGGGTAAGGTGTCATGGACCAGGTAGGATTTACAAATGTAATAAAGCTAAGATGTGTCAATTGATGGGAGATAAAAGTGATAAAGGAGGGGTGGTGACTAGGTGGATAAGTTGATAAGAAGGGAGAGAACAGATTATTTGAAGGAAGTTGCACAGTTGTAGATCTTCTTACACAAGAGAGAAACTCTAAACGTTGTTTTAAATGTAAATGGATTGGTATTTTCATGAAGTACAAGTGCATATGATAAATAATAAACTATTTTACAAAAGATTACTGGTTTGCTTCATTTTATAAATACACTGGTTTAAATACAAAATTTCACAATGATAAGAAAATGCACTCCATTAAACAGATTCTGATGCCTAACTTTAGTCCTTTGGATTATCTGTAGCTGGGAAACTCACTGACTTCTGGATCACCTTTACAAATGCGTGCAGATCAAATAACAGAATAAGAAACAGATAAAGTGAAGAAAATCAGTGGCAAATGCAGACTGAGCCTTGGATGAAAGTCTTTTGGTGTACAAGGAGTTTCATGAGTGCTCAATATTGGTTGTTTGGGGAAAAATACTGCCTTGGATTTTATAATACCTGGTTTAAAATTGTCCAAGCATAGCTGCAGCTTTGATTATAACTATCTTCATGGTTTTATTTGCTATAGGCTATTCTACACTTTAACACTTGACAGAATTACCTGTATCAAGACCTCTATAAGTGACCACTATGGCATCACTAATAGTGCAAGACTCACCTTCAGCATATCATATGACCTGAGGCAACACCTTTCAGTGGTGATATGCAAAGTCATTTGTTAGGGTCTTGCCATAATGGTTAACTTCATTTAATTGAAACTTAATGGTTGGCCATATAAACAAAACAGTATTCAGGATCACATGACCTTGAAATCAAGTCTATGAGCTACAGTGTCTGTAAGGTAAAGACCGCAACCATTGTGCCAACCCTGCTGCCTGTGTTAACCCTACCTCCTGTGTACAATGTAATTAACCTGACAGTGAATGGCAGTACTTTATCCAAGCCTCGGTGATACAAAAATTCCATGACTTTTTAACCAAACCAAGAAAAGATGTGTAGTGTTAAAACAATATACACAGACCACATATGTAATGTCACTCAGAAAACCAGCCAGAAAATATGCTTGAATAAGTACCAACACCACTGGAGGAGGCCAAATGCCACAACTAAAGGCAGCCAACAAAAATAACCAAATACAATTTATTGAACATTTTATTACGTACTTTCATTCCTAAAAGTGGAACTTCATCAGAATACAAACTATCATTATGTTGTTTCCTTGTATACTATGAACTTAAAGGTACAGCACCATATAAATTCATACTATAATACTTGTATGTACTTCATCAACTTAAAAGTATCTATGAAAATACCATTTAAAATTCCATATGAAAATATAACTGAAATCACTTAAAAATTGATACTACTCAAAAATCGTTTAACCGCCATAAGAAAGGCAGTCATGGCTATTAAGGGTTAAACAAAACTTATGAAAATCTTGTGCATATTCTACATGTTGGTACTTCAGCGGTATTGACATTGAGTTCTTGCGCACATTCTACAAGTTGGTATTTCAGCAGTATTGACATTGACCTCTTGCGCACATTCTACAAGTTGGTATTTCAGCAGTATTGACATTGACCTCTTGTGCACATTCTACAAGTTGATACTTCAGCGGTATTGGCATTGAGCTCTTGTGCACATTCTATAAGTTGGTACTTCAGAGGTATTGACATTGAGCATAACGGGTACAAGCAAGCAAAATCTGAAGGTAATGCTACTCAATGCTAGAAGTCTAAACCTCAAGATGCACTCTCTTGAGGCACTCCTAAAAATGGAGAACATCGATATCTGTGCAGTAAATGAGACCTGGTTCAATGCTCTAGAGAGCACACATGCAATACCAGGCTACAACTCTTACCACACTTTTCGGCCACCAAACCAGGACTGAAACACTAAAGGTGGAGGAGTGTCCATATTCATCAAGGATATTCACACCTCCAGGCTGGCTGCCCAACACAATGTATCTGAAATTCTCCTGGTGCAACTAACACTAGGTAAGACTGCAATACAAATTGTAGCTTGCTACAGATCCCCCACCATGCCACATGATTTTCACTACACCTTTCTAAACATACTGGAAAATATTAAGATACAACCAAACACCCTAATACTGGGTGATTTCAACTACCCTGACATTAACTGGGAAAACTACTCCTGTACCAACACCTTTGCTCAACGGTTCTTGGAATTCATAAATTCCAATGCCGTAGAGCAACTAATTCATAGTCCCACCAGGGGTACCAATATTCTAGACCTGGTAATTACCAACATGGGAGATCGATGCTCCACACCAGTGGTCACCCCCTCGTTAGTCAGATCCAACCATAAGCTAATTACCCTTGACATCCACATCCCACCCCCCCACCCCCTTTAAAGAAACCTCCATAAAAAACTTCTCCAAAGCCAACTTCATGTTTCTCAAGTCAGAAGTAACAAACTTCATGACTCCCATTCAGATGGCAACTGGAAGTTCAACTGCTGAATTTTAAACTAAAGTACTGTGCAAGCACATTCACTCATGCATGGACTGAGCCATCCCAAATAGAACCAAGATGCTGTCCTCTAAAAAGGGAAGCCAATCTGGTGGTCCCCTGCCATAAACAAGCTGACAACAGAAGGAATAAACTGTTGCAGAAAAGAGGAAGGACCCAGGATTTAAAAAACTCCCTCACCAGCCTCAGTAGAAAGCTGAGATCCCTCATAAAATCTTCCAAAGCTAGTTACGAAAATAAAATTGCCAAAGATTCCAAAGACAACCACAAGGCATTCTATAGCTATGTCAAGAATCTAAATGGCAATACTCAGATCTGCTCTGAGATACAGCAGAATGGCACTAGATATACTGATCCTAATGATATTGGCAATATCCTGGCAGATAGATTCAGTGCCAACTTCACCCCCCTATCACACCTAAAGGGCCCATCGCAATACTGAAAGAATGTCAAATTCCGGTAATCTCCGCCACTCAGGTAAAAATTGCACTCTCCAAAGCCAAGAATACAGCATCCATGGGACCAGACAACATCCCGGGCTGTGTACTGCATGAACTACAAAATGAACTGGCACCTCACCTATGTGCCATGTTTAATCATAGCCTCACCTCAGGCTTCGTGCCCACAGAGTGGCACACAGCTACAGTCACCCCATTCCACAAGGGGGTATCCACCTTGGATCCTGGGAACTACTGTCCAATCAGTCTGACGAGCCTGATCTGCAAAGCTATGGAACATATTATCATGGAACTTATAAACAAAGATATTGGCAATCTTCAAACACTGGACCCCACCCAGTTTGGGTTCATGAAGGGCCGATCTTGCCTCCTGAACCTGATCGACTTCTTCAAATCAGTTTCCAGAGCCATGGACGAGGGTAAGGTGGTTTACACAGCCTACTTGGACCTTGCCAAGGCTTTTGACACTATTCCCCACTTTGGAATCATAGATAAACTTACTAAGCTGGGCATTAATCCCTACATCATTTGATGGGTTGCAAACTGGCTTACTGACACACTGTAAAAGTAGCCGACTCCAAATTCAGCGCCAGACAAGTGGAGTACCTCAGGGTTCTATCTTGGGACCACTCTTGTTTGGCATCTACTTCTCTGAAGTACAGGCCAACACTAAGGGACTCTGGCTTATAAAGTTTGCAGATGACTGCAAGCTGGGAGCCATTATTGAATCCCCAAATTATGTGGATATACTACAAAAAGGCCTTACCGAAACAGATGCCTCATGCCAGAGCTATGGGCTCAAGCTGAATGCCAAAAAATGTATAGTTGTCCCCTTTGGGAAAGACCATGTACCTGTCACATAGGTGACAGTACACTAAACACTGAAAGTGTGATATAAGACCTAGGGACACAGGTGGACAGTGGTCTCACCTTTGATAACCACATAGCGACAACAGTTAGAAAATCCTTCTACGTGGCACACCTCATCACTAAGGGTTTTTTATCCAGAAAAAAGGAGGTCATTGTCCCTCTGCACTCATCCCTCATTAGACCCATTATAGAATACAATGCCCCATTTGGTATGTACCTCACAAGACATCTGCAACAACTAGAAAGACCACAGAAATACCTCACAAAAAGAATCACAGGTCTAAAGCAGATGCTTATGCTGACCATCTAAAGAAACTCCAGCTATACTCTGACGCATATTGCCTACTCAGAGGCGATCCTTGCCTAACATACAAGGTCATGTCAAACCCAGAGTTGTTGGACATGCTACACTTAAAGAAATCCCAATCCCTCTGAGCCACACACTCCAGGGATCTTAACCTTGTCATCACAATGAATAGAACATGCTGGAGGGATAGGTTCCTGACCCAGAGATTCCCCATACTCTGGAATAAGCTACCCATACATGTCAGGCAGAGCACCTCAATAGCCCTCTTCAAGAGGAACCTTGACGATTGGATGGGAGATAGGAAATTCACCCCGGGATCACATCAGTAGCCCTGCTAGACAGGAGTCCAAGAAAGTAAATAATTGTGGGAAGCAATAGCCAGTGAATCGTTATGGCTAGGCTTGTATAGGCCCTAGGGTGGATAGCCTAGTACCTACCTATGAGCCTATGAACCTATATCTGCTTTTCATTTATCATTTAAATAAAAAGGTAATATTGCTGGATCTACTTTTGGCACCTGTGCTTCCCATGATCATTGTGTTCCCACACCTCAGAGTATCACTCATTCCTTCGACTTCCCAGAATCACAGGATTCCATGTGAGGCATGAAAGAGTCAGAGATGGGCATAACTAAGTGGAAGTTAGAATGTTTTGCATGCCCTAGCACCTGCTATTTGTTGATCATCAGGCACAGGCTGAGGCCTACTATGTTAGGCTTGAACACAGTTGCATGCATCTTCACACCTGTCATGCCTGGAAGGAGTACAGCTCACTCCTTGACAAGCTCATGCCTTTGTGCCCTGCCCTTTGTGCATGTATTACACATCTGGAGTCTCACGCCAAGGTCTGTTCTGGGACTTGAATGAAGCTTTGCTCCCGAACTGGTGAGGTGTCATTAATTGCCCACTCCCATCTATGTAGCCTGGATTTCCAGTACTTAGGTTAATAACTAAATCAAGGTATTCTGGGGCATAGACAAGACTCTATTTCTATATCTCACAGGGCTGGTTGACTTGGTATCTTTTTTTATCTGTAGAAAATGTTTTATGAAACACCTCTTATGACACGTTTCAGCAAGAGTGATATCTGGTGCTTGAGTGTTATAAAAATAGTAAATCATGCTCATCCATTTCAATTAATCCTTTCAAGTTTCCATATTATATAATTTTCTCAAAACTGTGTCTGCCAAACCAGGAGACTTTGATGTTACTAGTTCATTTCTGTTAAAAATGAGAATTCACAGATCGTTGTGTAAACTCCAGAGTTGCTGTGACTGACTTGTATTGCTTTATGAAATTGTTATAACATCAGGAGTGATCACATTAGTAAGCAATAATATGGCTGTGAAACCCCCAGGTGGGGATTATGACATGATTGTTCTGAAAAGAAGCACATAAATTGTAATTAAAAATGCATTTTTCCATTAATTGTTTCTTTTGGTTAAGCTGTATATTGGACAGTTGCAGCTGTTTGGTCGTGCACTGTTTTTGTAGCATTAATAAATATGACAACGACCAGTGATTACACAACACTCCATGCACTAATAGCAAAACATGAAATGTTCCATTTCACACTTGGAGATAAAATATTTCAGAACAATTATATTGCATCAACAAAATAGAACTATATTTACTTCATAAAATCTTTAAATGTTATTTTTGGGCATTAGAACGTCATTAAAATTTGCAGAAACAACGATAACATAAAAGAAGAGCTTCTTCTTCCCCGGTTACGGGTCGCCACAGTGGATCACCTGTCCACTCATGATTGGCAGTGGAGTTTTACAGTGTCGAGTTGTCAGCCCAGCACCCAACCTTCTATGGAAGGCACACAAACACACACTCACACCTAGGGCCAATTTAGAGTGTCCAATCCACCTACAGCATGTCTTTGGGATGTGGAAGGAAACCGGAGCACCCGGAGGAAACCCACGTGACCAGAGGGAGGACATGCAGACTCCGCACAGAAGGCACCCCAGCCGAGGATCAAACCAGAGAACCTCTTGCTGTAAGGCGACAATGCTAACCGCTGCACCATCGTGGATGCCCGATAACATAAAAGAAGATAAGTAATCAAAATTCCTTCAGGATGCTACAGGTTTCTAACTTTAATCTGTGTGTTAATTTCAGTAATTGTTGTAGTCATAAAAATATTAACATTTGACTATGTTACATTTTTAACTAATTCACATTCTACTTTCTTTCTTATGTTCAGATAATTACTTAAGAGGAAACTAACCTGAAGTTTTGACATTACGTTTGTGATGTCTCGTGTAGTTTGTTCAGGCTGGACACCTCTGAGAAAAGGGCTGTTGAGAGCAAATGCCTTCCAGTTAGAGCTAAAAAAAATTCAGAGACAATCTTTTAATACATAAAATCTTAAAATACCATTCCAGCAACCTTAGGGAGCTAGAAATGTTTTTAATTAGGAAACATATATACAAGTATACATCAATGGACAGACTATCAATGAAAAGTGTTCAAGAAAAATCAATAGACACAGCACTAATCAGAAACACAAAACTTAGCAACAGGCATCCACAAACTTATACAATCCAGTACTTTCTAAGAGCAGGAGACAAAACTAATTCCAACATACAGGCAAGCTCAAATAAGTGTGTACATGGGGGACTTTGTCCCCTCTATACCTCTACTTATTAAAATATACCAACTCTACAGTAGCACACCTGCAGAGGAAACAGGAAAGCTCCATACACTGAATCAATGCCAGTAGAAAACCAGAAAAAGAAACTGCACTGGCAGAAATTCACAATCCATTCATCCATCTACACCCATTTTTTTCCCATTTTTGTCCATGTAATTGAGGTGTCACATTAACAGTGACAATCATCTAGAGCCAAGGTTCACACGCCTGGGTAGTGAGCTCAGCTTTGGTTTCACTGCAATACCACAGACATGCATGCACACTCACATCTGCAGCCAGTTTAGTGTGGCCAATCCACCTGCTTCATACTTAAAAGTATAAATTGCATTAAGGTACTATAATCGACTAAGCAAACGTCAACTATAGTACACCATGGTGATTAACTTACTGAAGAAGAAAGGCATCTTGTGTGCACAGACAAAAAACTGCATCTGTGACCACTTCCAGGATTCACACAGACAGATGTGCGCGCGCGCACACACACACACACACACACACACACACATACATACATATATATATATATATATATATATATATATATATATATATATATTGTTCATTTAACACAGCAAATGCTCTTGCCTGAAAATTGTGTCTATTGTTAGTAGATAAATCAAAATAATGTGTTTATAAGAGTTTACCAAGATGAAAACATTGTTTTTTTAATTACCACATATATATGTAAATGGTAAAAACCTTTTACAAATGTACTGTATATTTATTTATGATTTATTTGTTCATTTATTTATTTATTCATTTATTTGCATTTGATTAAGAACATCAAACTCAGCCAAAGAAGAACACATTTTAGTCGAGGTCAGGGAAAAAGAAGTCAAGCATATGACACAGTACTTAGAAAAAGAGACTAGTTCCAGACATGTTATAATTTATTTCCAGATTGGTACAAAAACAAATAAGTGAAACTCACAGGAAACACTAGATACAAAGCAAAGTTGCACAGAGTACACAAGTATCGTAACACATTTTTCACACAATGTCTAGGTATTTTGCCTCATATTTTTGGCCAGTTTCTCATAAAATTTGTATTTTTTGACAAATCACTGACAACTGAAGTCACTGAATAATGCCAGACATTTGAGTATTGGGCTTCACATCCTTCAGAAAATGAATGTTAATGCAGCACCGGTTATTGTAGAAACTTTCTAAGCTTTAAGAATAATATTCAAAATCTGCTCCTATTTTTGGACCTTTGTACCCCCATTATGTTTGGCTCTGTCAAGATTTCCTGTGCTAAGAAGTTGAGAGTTATGATATATATGTAGACATATACACACACAGACACACACACCTATACATATAGTTTATGCCACACCAAAGAAAAATATTTTTGTTGAACCTAACATCTCTGCACAGAAATCAATGACAGAACAGGCTGTGAATATCTGAATAAAAGCACATAAGGTGTTTGTGCAAGGCGGCAAACAAGGAGGCAGACCACCCTGCAGCCTGCACATGTGAGCTGAGCTCCCCCACACCTCTGCAACTTGATCTATACTAACATTAAGATTGCATAATACTGAAGAAAAGAAAAATGTTCTTAACCTCACATCCCAGTGATCTCCCATGGATCTACACAATCACACATCCATCTTGCATTTAACACACAGGTACACACACTGCACAGTCTCCCCTTTCCATACAAATACATGCATTTCAGTCAGCCATTCTCACACTCACAAGCACATCTTGCCCATTCAGTTTGTATGCAAATGCAATGCCCACCAATTTTTTATACCAAGTAAACGTTCAACTGATCAACCCATAGGATTTGTGATACCACAAGCACCTATCTCTACTAAACACAAAATAGACCACAACAATAAACATGAATGTGAGACACACACACACACACACACATACACACACACACACACACACATATATATATATATATATATATATATATATATATATATATATATATATATATATATATATATATTATATAGGGGGACCGAATATTATACAATCTTCCTTTGGTTGACATCTGTTTAGTCGACAAAATGTGGCAAAAAACATAATTGTGCAGATGCAAATTGCATTTGCACCATAAGATTGTAAGTGGTTAATGCAACACAGTTAAACAGCCTACCAATGAATGCATCCTAGTCTAGAATGCTTGCCCCACTTTCATATTCCATGACATGTAGTAACTCCTCCCTGTACTTTAAAATGTTTAGATGTCACAGCCCCCCCCCCCCATTTTTATGTTATTATTATAATTGTTTTTGATTGTTTGGTAACATCTGGATAGTCATTATGTCTCTAAATCCATTTCCACACCTTATAAATGTACTTATTTAACAACCATTTCATTAATTTAATTATTTGATGATAGGAGGATTATCCATGCAAGGCCTGTTACAGAAACTGTGCAATAATACTATATGAATCAACTAAACCTTCTGGTGAATGGTAACAGACACCCATTTTATTAATTTGTTTCTAACTTTTGTTACCTAGCCCATAGAATTTGAAGTTCTGACATGTTTCACCATTGCATCTACAGTGTAACCAAATATATTTCAGCTCTTCTCTCTCCAAAGTAAACAACATTGCTTCTGTCAGTGATTGTGTGGTCTTGAAATGTTCAATTCTTCTCATCATGGGTTAAACTGTGCTTATATTATACCCTAAAATATCCTTAAAATCCTCGCGAGATATGCCTAGAGTTTAGAGCATTTTCTATGGTATGCCTTTTAAGCAGTGCAGCACATTTTTGAAAGTCCAATTCTGCCTGAAGAGTACATTTGCACTGCAAATTTACACTTCAAACAGCATTACAACGATTGCAACATTAAGTAAGAGAGCACAGTCTGTGGCTGTCTAAACATTCTGAAAGCTAGACAAATCATTAAACTCTGTGGTCTGAAACATCTCATTGCTGTCAGACAAACTGGAAGAACATTTCTTAGATTTTGACTTAATTTCCTGCTTCTTGAGGCTAAATTCTGTTGAAAGTCACACAAACCACAAAGGAGGAGAACGAAATCAGAAAGAAAATTATACTTTCTTGGCAGAACACTTGCAGCCTTCACACAGCAGTAGGGAATGATCTGAAGAAACATTTTCTGAGCAAATGATCCAGCAGCACCCAGTCATGCTTAGAAGAATAAGCAAAATATCTAAACTGCCTAAATCCTAAATCCAAATTGCCTTATTCTCATCATGCGTCCATATATCCACAAAAGCAAGAAGCCCTAGAAGTGGGTATAAGTTAAAACAGTTCTGTCTGACCCATGTAGAAAGCACTGAACAGAGCTTTAAATATGAGAACTGTGCTAGAAATATACTTTTAAGAATTTTAGTATCTTTCTTAGGTTTCATTACAGACATTTGTGCTCTTCTACTCTATAATGCATAGCTAGTTACCTTCCTAGGAGGACCCCTCACCAGAAAATTGAGATATCCTTGGATACAAGTAGCTGTGTAAGCACATTAGAAAGAGTGTACCTGATTAAGAAAATGAAAAAGAGATCATTATTGTTGTAGATATAAAAGAAATCAAATCACCGGTACAAACATTAAAGAAATGCAACTAATGGAAATAAAAAAGAATGCAACCATAGCCAAGGAAATACAGCAATGCCATGAGCTGAAGTAAATGAGGATTTTACAAAGGTAAAACTCTCAGAATAGAGTACTGCATACAAACTTTTTCAATATTAATACATAGCTCTATAAAACTGATGTCTTCTAGGGCAAAAGCATCATCACTTAAAACAACGAAACAACATTTTTTTTGACAAGAAGAACCGCTTCAGTGTGATTTATGGCTAAAGTACCATTTTGGAAGATTTTTATCCTCAGTACCAAAAAGGTTGGTGAAAGAGCTTAGGAGCCCAAAAGTCATAGTGCATTGGATTTGAGAAGGTGCATTAATTTGCCATTCCAACAATATCCAGCGTCTTCATCATTTTCAGTTGTATATTATCCATTTGCACAGTCCTGCCACCTCAGGAATATTTAATAACTGCTACAACCTCGTGTAAAGAAATGGACGTAAAGTCACCATGTTTAGAGGAACTAATTTTTTTTAAATGTACCGCATCAGTAGCATGCACAATAAGTGGAACTGGCCCCAAAAGTGAAGCTATAGTGTGGTGACTGAGCAGCCATACTTTTACTGAGATCTGCATTGTCAGGCTCATAACGCTGAGTCCTGTTCAACTGCTTGTAGTAAATGTACCAAGTTCAACATTAAATAAAGCAAGGGGTTAAGAAAGTATTCACTTACTTCAAACACTGTGCAAACTCAGACATTTTACCTGTTTCTCCTTCCTTGTTCCATCAGTGAATATCAGCCCTCAACCTCAATTACCCAATTAGCTCAGTCATTTCCCTAGGAGGTGAGATCCCTGCACTTCATTTTTCCCCTAGTCAAAGAGCAAAGGTCAAGCAACAGGATTGGTTGCTGCATCTACTTAGGCAATCATAGGGTTTATTTATTTATTTATTTACACTTTCCCTCACTTCACATTCCCATATTGTCTCAAGGGATAACATGTAATGGACAACTGCAACAGGTACTCCTTCCACTTCCATAAGACGTATCCTGTCAGTCACTTGCTCCCTTTGCGGCAAAGTGTCCCTAATAAAATCCTCAACATTCTTTATGGATTCTAATGCAAAATCACATATCTGGTTATGTTATACTGAAGGCTGGGACAGTACCCCTGTACTGTCAGACTTACGATGGTAGTACCTGGCTTCAGAAATGTAGACAGGAAGATAGATCACTGGCTTCTACCACCCTGGGAAAGCCTTCTCCAGAGTGCTGGAAAGAAAACCCCATCCAATAGGACGGTCTTTGATTTTTCGACCTTTGTCCAGAATTCTTAAACAAAGACGTTGACAGGTGTTACACACCAACAGACAAGCAAAAAATGTTAAAAATAATTCAATGGGGGAAAGCTGGATAATTTCAGAAAAAAATACAAACTGCAGCTTTCCTGTGCCAAAGGAATTCTACATGCAAGTTGATCTCCATTTAGGAAGAGACAAAGGTATTTAGGAAAGGAAAAAGACAAGATGAAGAAGAGTTTATGTGTGATAGTCCACTGATTTGGCTAACTAGAACAACACAGTGTGTGAAGTAAAGCTCACAAAGAAGTGAGCAAGGTTGCTGACAGAGCTAAGATACTATAGGAGGAAGGAGTCTGCAGTATAAACCCAATAACAATACTAAAACAATGACAGATCAACAGACTACTGCGGAAATTGGCATTTCCAATTAGTTCACCGAAAATGTTGACTCCAGCAAATGAATTACTGTGAGGGGGAGGGGGTCTCCTTACCCCATATATCTGCTTGTATTATTATTATTTATTATTATTATTTATTATAAATAATAATAATAATAATATCTGTTTGTATTTGTTACAAACACCAGCATGGTGGATGTGAGGTATATGGTCCCAACAAATAGTATGAGTTGCATACCTTTACAGTGCCAGGGCTGTTGAACGAGATTGCATTTGATCAGTGTGTTTTCTGTGAGATGGCCTAAATCTCAGCTGAAAGCAATAGGAGTAGAGCTACACTCTCCTGTAACAACCAATGATATAACAGAGATGGCGGGGCAAAGGAGATTAACAACCAATAGTATATCAGAGATGACGAGGCAAAGGAGATTAACAACCAATAGTATAGCAGAGATGGTGGGGCAAAGGATGGGGTAGGGTGCTACATGTAGAATTTATCAGGAGTGGGAAATACAGGACATTATGAGAGAAGTTTGTGGCATGTTTACAGGAACTGCAATAAAGATATAGATGTGTTGACAGGGATTGTAAAGTTGCTCACATATGAAAATCTGAAAAGGCAGCCTGCTAGAAGCAAGAAAGTATTCAATCAATAAAATGCAAATGAAAGAGTAGAGAACAGATGGCTAGCAAGTGCTACAAAAGGTCTCTGCACAGGAAAGTACCAAATATTCCTTTACTACTAGAACTATGTTAAATACCTGAGACGTACATCTGTGGTATAACAGACACAGGAACACAACCATGTTTTACTGGATGCTCAGTGAGACAGTGTTTAGAGGTGCTTCGGCTATTTTGCACTGTTACAACTGAGCGACTGCTTTCAGGGGGAAATGAAACTGACTCTCTGGAGCTGGTAACCATATATCCTATGTATGGAGAAGGGGTTTCCTGCTTTTGCAGGTGAGCAACCTATAGCTCTGTGTCTCTGCAGGGTGAGATATCCAAAGGAAGATGTTTACTATTTGCAGTTAATGAGTATCTCACCGGATATTGCAGAAAATATTTATTGTAGGGCACCACAAATTAATTAGTTAGTAATTAATTAAATTATTGACATTAGTTTACAGGGAATATCTGACAGGGTTAAAGAGCTAATTTTCAGCAGAGACCCAGGAGGGAGAGAAGCTTCAAATAACATATTAAAGAAAAAAATAATTTTGGTAGGACACATAACTAATATTTACAATGTTAAAAACAGAGAGAAAAAATACAAAATATTACAAAGAAAAAGAAAAAAATGTTTTCAGTTCTAGCTGGAATATACTTTTCTCTGTATTTGCAGTAAGCAGCAATATTTCTATAGCATTCCATATTTCCTTAGTTTAAGACTGGTTGTTTTAAAGATAGGCATAAACGAGGCACATGTGCTTCTGTAAATATATGAGTGTCTGTCCAACAATGACACAGGAGTTAAACGGTTCATTAAATAATGAAAAAGGGTAGTGAAAATTTTGGGATTAGAGACATAGGAAAGAAATTTTACCCCTTCTGCGAATTTGTTATTGGGGATACACACACACACACACACACACACACACACACACACACACACACACACACACACACACACACACACACACACACACACACACACACACACACACACACACACACACACACACACACACACACACACACACAGACACACACACGCACACACACGCGCACACACGCATACAGACACACACACACACACAGACGCACGCAGACGCACACACACGCACACACAAACACACACACACACACACACACACACACAGACACACACACACACAGACACACACAGACACACACACACAGACACACACACACACACACACACACACACACACGCACACAAACACACACACTCAGATTTCATTCATTTCATCACTTTGTTTTTTTCATCGAATAGTAACAAAGCCCACACAGCTCATTGAAAATCATCTGATCAAGGTGTGCTGGGTTTTTTTGCGTGAGATTGTAGTACAGCAGGATTTGGAAATTGTAACCTTTCCTTACTGCAATCCCAAAGTTGGTATATATAATTAGGAGGGACTGTCAGCTCTTCTGAAAAAAAAAAAAGATGCATTTTGTATTGCTTGTCAATGTTTTACATTTCAGACATTAGACGGTTGATAATTAGAGGTTTGATTTTATCACATTTCAAGTGAGGTACAAAGAGGTGCATGTAAAGGGGAAGTAGGTTAGAGAAAGAGATTTGTAAAAAGAGGGCAGTGCAGTTTCTCTGTTCTGAAAATCTGAAATGGCTGTTTGCCTGAAACAAGAAAGTATTAATAGATGGGAAAGAAAAAAGAGTATAGAACAGGCAGGGCAAAGAAAAAGAGTACTGAACAGGTGGCTAAGAACTGCTGTAAAAGAGCTCTGTACACCAATCATTAGCGGACCGGAGTTCCGATGTGGCGACCCCTAACCGGGAAAAGCTGAAAGAAGAACAACAGGAAAGTACAAACGTTCTGTTTCCACTATGGAATGTGTAACAGGCTAAGACCTGTGCCTGTAGTATAGCAGACAGAGGTAGCCAAGACTGTTTTTATTGGCTTCTGACAGCGGCAGTGTTTACAGCAGCCTCAGCTGTTTTAGGCTGATTGACAGGAATCAGTATGTCACTTCAGGAAGAGAAGAGAAGTTGGTTTTGCACCCCTCCCCCACCCGTAACTGTATAGCCTGTGAAGTTTTACTCTACATCTGCAGGTGAGTGGGGGATTATCCTATAGTTATGTGTAGTTACAAGATAAAATGGTGTGTTCGCTAAAGATAAAATGGTCAAGGTGTGATGGTCATTATGTATACAGGTATTGAGAAGCCCACAGGATATAGCAAAGAATAAATTAACAGAAAATGTTCACAGCTGAGCATCACAGAAGTATTATGAGTTCAGAGAGTTCTGCAAGATTTATTATATGCTACTACACTCTGACCTTCTGTGGTTCAATTTTTATTTAGAATTAGTCTTATTTCAGTTTGCAAGTTCACATCATTCAGTGAACATGGTATAGGAATAGGATAATTATCAATTGAGTGAAGGGGTACCGAAGAAAAATTAGCATCCCAAAAATGTTTAAATGCCCAGTGTCATAAAATTGGAAAATGCATTTTAGTTTTTATGGTACAGGCTAGGCAGTGTTTTCTTAACCAGTAGAGGCATTGCTTTGTGAAATACATTCTATTCATATATGAACCTATGGTGACTATATACAGTGGATATAAAAAGTTTACACACCCCTGTTAAAATGCCAGGTTTTTATGATATAAAAAATGAGACCACAATAAGTAATTTTAAAACTTTTCCCACATTTAATGTGACCTATAACCAGTACAATTCAATTGAAAATCAAACAAATCTATTAGGGGAAAAATATAAGACATTTTATTTATTTTATTTTTGTTTTATATTTGTTAACTGGGAAAATCCAGCTGGACCAGGTCCATTTTCAGTGGATGCCCAGGGAGAAAAGCTCCACAATTAACATATAGTAAGTAGTTAAGACAATGAGAAATGCACAGAATGAAAAGACATCAGATTACTTACAAACAGAAACATTCAAAATTAGCTATCTACAGTTCACTGGCATTGCATAATTAAGATATTATTAGATTAACCTTCACAAATAAGTAAAATAGTTATGACTAAATGTGCTATTTTTACCTAGCAGTACATACAGTTTAAGACAGTTTACATTTTCTAAGTGTACACTGAAAGTACAATGACCAATGCAACTTATTATAAGAAGTGTGTGTATATATATATATATATATATATATATATATATATATATATATATATATATATATATATGTGTGTGTGTGTAAAATAGTGTAGATTCTAATTGTGTGTAAAATAGTGTAGATTCTAATTGTGTGTAAAATAGTGCAGATTCTAATTGGAGTTGTGTGGAGGAGGAGAAGAAAAGTTACAGCGATTGTCATGTGATACATGGGCAGATCATACCTCTCAACCTGGAAACATCAAAAATCTGGACAGAGGCCCATGAAAATAGGTACAAATCTGTATGCTGATTAACATGAATTTTGCATACATAATTATGTAGCCACACCCACTCCAATGGAATTGTGGGATACCGACTTTTAAACACAAACTGAAGAAGAGACAACCGAAATATGATCATGAAAGACAAAATAAGGAGAAGAACAATAGTGTTTTAGTTATATTTATTATTTATTTTACATTTGATAACCAGGAAATTCCGACTGGACCAGGTCAATTTTCAGTGGAGGCCCGGGGAGAAAAGCTCCAGCATCAAGTTATACAAATAAAGTACATCCAGCATAATACACAAAACAGGTGACATCATGTATGCTGAGCATAGTAATATAACAAGAAATTAATAAAACACTCCAGGTAAAAGAAGATATAGAAAATGGGTAAAAAGACAATGTCAGTTATACAACGGTAAGAGAAGAAAATATATCAAGTAATATTCTACAGTTAAAAGTACCCTTTCAGATGACCAAACCTACAGGGGATTAGAGATCCAGCATGTGTTCAGAAAGGAGTTTGGGGAGTTAATAGCAATGTGGGTAGGGTTATGTAATACAAGGGCATAATCAGGTACTAAGAAGGTGTGATTTGAGGGAGTTTTTGAATACGAATGTGGAGGGGGCAGTGGACACGGATAGGGGAAGAGAGTTCCAATTTCTGGCAACGGTGTGGGAGTAGAGTGCTTTCCCTGCATTATTGTTAACCTTGGTGATAGAAAGGAGAGATTTTCCACTGGAGCTTAGGTACCAGTTTGCAGTATAGGCAGTAAGTAGGTTGGATAATGAGGTTTTTTTTTTTTCAGGATATTTGAGAATATTGTAGGCTGTGCCCAGCTGGTGACAGTTAAGTAGCTGTGGTAGCTCAAGCCATTTTAGTTCTTTTAGTGCGGCACAGTGATGGGCTCTATAGGTTGAGTTAGTAGCAAACTTGGCAGGATTCTAGTTTGTCTAGGTCACATTGTCTGATTTGGGTAAAGATTGGTGCTGTGTATAACAGAGTTGAGAGGAGGTGGTTTCTGCAAGAGTGACTCTTGCTTTTTGTGAGTGAAAGGACTTATGCCTGTATAGGGAGCCTAATTTTTTGTGTACTAGTTTTATGGTATGTGAGATGTGAACATCAAAGTGGAAATTATTGTCTATTTCAATGCCCAGAAGTATGGTGTGGTTAGAAGGTGAGATGGTGGTGCCATCCTTGGATACAATGGTTAAGGAGAGGGTTTTTTATCTGTTAGGGGTAAATAGTAGCAGTTTTGTCTTTTTGGGATTTAGAATTAGTTGGATACCTGATATCCATTTTTCTACTGAGTTAAAGGTATCTTGAGTGAGTGTATGTAGGGTGGTGGGAGATGAGGCGGAGCAGATCAGGGTTGAATCATCCGCATATTGTAAGAGTGGCATGCTGTGTAGTGTTATTGAGGTTATTTGTGAAAATAGAGAACAATAGTGGGCCCAGTAGAGAGCCCTGTGGGACTCCTATGGTGGTTGGAAGTTGTGTAAACAGAGTTCCTTTCCACTGGACTGATTGTTGCCTGTCAGATAGGTAGCTTCTGAACCAGGCTATAGTAGAGGAGGTGAAGGATAATGATGTTAGTGAGTCTAATAGGATGGAGTGGGAGACCATAGCAAATGCTTTTGAGAGGTCTAGGAAAATGGCTGATGTTGTTGTGTCTTTCGGCTTTTCCCGGTTAGAGCAGAACTCCGGTCTGCTAATGATTGGTAGTTGATTTTTACGTGCCGAGTTACCAGCCCTGATGCACAACCTTCAACAAAGGTATGCCCATTCACGCATGTCTCCACGCAGAAGACGCACTAGCTGAGAATGAACTGGGCAGCGTCTTACTGTGAGGTTACAACGCTACAGCTGCACCACCATCGTCAACTAGGAAAATGGCTGATACATATTTGTTATCATTCCTCTGAAGGTTTATATAATTAGTGAAGGATAGAAGGGCTGTGGTAGTGCTGTGATGTGGACGGAAACCATGCTGTGTGGTAGATAGTAGATTGTGTGTGTTAAGAAATGTCATAACTTGCAAGTGGATGCATTTCTCAAGAATTTTGGATAAAGGGCAAAGGATAGCAATAGGTTGATAGTTTGAGAATTTGTAAGAATTACCTCCTATATGGAGAGGAATGATTTGAGATACTTTCCAGAGTTTGGGTATGTAAGATTCTAGTATGGAGAGGTTGATAAGGATGGAGACAGGATATGATAGGGAGCCACTAGCCATTTTTAGGTATGCAGCAGGTATGTTATCAGCTGCCAGTGTGGTTGGCTTTAGTTTTAGTGCAAGTTTTCTGATAGTTGAGGTGGGCACTGGTGATAGGCTGAAAGAAGGGGTGGTGTGGGATAGGTTAGGGTGTGATTGAGGTAGACTGTTTTTGGCTATTTGACTGGACAGGGCTAAGATGGATTTAGTAAAATGGTTATTAAATTGAGAAGCTATGTCTAGGGTATTTTTAGTAGAGCTGGGTGCTGGAGTTGTGGTTTTGCCTGGCTTTAATAGGGAGTTAATTGCGTGCCAGAATTTTTGTGGATTATTTGAATATTTCCTTTGGGTGCTAAGAAAATAGTTTTGTTTGTTTATTTTGGATTCAGCCTTGGCCTTGTTTCTAAGCTGCTGATAGCATTGCCTTGAGCTAGGGGTTTTGTCAGTTTTCCAGATTTTCCAGGCTTTATCTCTAGCATTTAGTAAGGCTCTGGTGTCCCTATTTAGCCAGGGTATGTAGTTGGCTTTAACTCTGATCTTTCTGCTGGGATCTAGACTGTTAAGGATGTTAGAGAAGGTAGTACTGAAGTAGTCTACTGCCTGGCCTAATGCAAGTGTCCGTAGTGGTTCCCAGTTGCAGTGGCTTAGGACAGTATTTAGGTATCGTGGGATAAGGTCATGGTCATCTCGTATGAATTTAAAGACTACTGGTTTGTGGTGATTGGAGTGTTTGTGGAGTAGGAAGGTGGGGAGATGATCACTTAGGTCATCGGGGAGACAGCCTACTGTATAGTTTTGTTTGGGATAGTTGGTTAGTGTCCAGTGCGGTATGGATTCTTTCTTTGTTTTCTCATCTATTCTAGTTGGTTCTTCAATTAATTGAGAGAACCCATATAGATTGATATGTGCAGAGGGGCTGCTGGAGTTACAGGCTGCCCAGTCAGTGTTAAGGTCTCCAAGTAGGATTGTTTTCAGAGGTAGATTGTCCTTTGCCCAGTGTAGGATATCTTCTATTTTGAGTGAGTTGTTGCCTGGAGGTATGTAGCAGCATATTATATTGATCTTCTTGGTGCTTCTTATGGATAGGACAGAAAATAGGACTTCAGCATTTTGAAAAGGGTGGTGTGGTGTGCAGGAGCTGGAGGTTAAGGGTGTTTTTAAAGAGAATGTCTACTCCTCCTCCTTTCCTGTTTGTTCTATCAGATCTAAGTGTATTATACCCTGGGGGGAGAAAGTCTTCATCTTGGATACTGGGTTTAAGCCAGGTCTCTGTAATGGCAAGTATATCAGGGTTGTAGTGGGCTATGAATGCATGTAGGTCTGTTAGCCTGTTGGTAATACTTCTTATGTTGAGATTTAGGATTAGCAGGTCAGATGTTTGTCTGGCTGAGAGGGGACCTGGATTTGGGTGAATATCATTGTTTGTAGGAGTGACAGTTTGTGTTTTTTAATATTAATTGTTTGTGAGCTTGGTCTATGAGAGTTTTTCTTAGTGTAGTGAGATGGTGTCATTTTTGTTAATGAGTAATATGTAGTTGTAAGATTTATGATTGTAGGGCAGATGTAGAAGTGTGAGTGGATTTGAGAGGGTGGGCTAGTGTGGGTTGTGTGATAGGAGTAGTTGTGCAGTGGTAGGTCTGTTTGTAGGGAAGTTAGGAAGGTTACTGATAGCAGAACTAGTGATAGGGATGTAAGTGTGGGTAACATGATACTACTTTGAGTGAGTAGTACAACTAGGATTCCTGGTTGGTTGTGTGTGAGGGTAGAGATGTGTTGTCTGTGAATGTGTTGTTGGGAGTGGGATCAGTGTGGGATGTAATTGGATTGGAGGGTGGGGGGAGGTAGGATGAGTGTATTAGTGGGTTGGACTAGTTGTTAGGGAATTATGGGTTGGACTACTGATCAGGTGATTAGGGGTTAGAATAAAAGTAGAAGTAGTGGGGGTGGGTGGGAATAGGGTGCAGGGAAGGGGGCGGAGCAAGCCTGAGCATAGCGAGGGCAAGCGAAGCGGGCTAACACTGACTCCAAATGTTTCTTTAGGCTTTGGTAAGTATGTAGTATTAGGTTAAATGGTTATATGTTAAACTGAAATTTTAACTGTAATTGAAACTGTATGTTTGCACTAAGTTATAGACTATGTTATGGGCACAGAGTATAATTTTCTGACGTTCTTAAAAGGATATAGAATTAAAGCTGGGGTTAGTTACAGATGAAACAGGAGAGGAAATGAAATGCTATTTTATAGATTTGAGTATTTCTCAAAATAAAATTGACTTTAGTTTTGGGGGAGCACTAACTGGAGAGCAATATACAGCTGTTTATTCCTGCTGATGTACTCATCAGTACAGAGGTTTGATTAAGGAAATATACAGCAGAAATATACTAATACACTCAGTAACATTTGTTTAAGTTAATGCAGGTAAGGTATTTTACTGTCTAGACACTTGGAAGTTAAGCACCTACATTAGTGTTTAGTTTCTTTAGTTGTCAATTGTCAATGTCACTGTTGTCCCATATTTTGTCCACTTTTTGATGACTGTCTTCACTGTGCTCCATGGTATATCCAATGCTGTGGAAATTTTTTGTACCCTTCTCCTAATTGAAACCTTTCAACAATGAGATCCCTTTAATGCTTTGTAACCTCTCTGCAAACCATGGCTTTTGCCGTAGCAGGCAACTGAGTAAATGTCAGGAAAATGGACAAGGAATTTTATGGTGACCAAGAGGGCCACTAATGGTCAGATGTACTTAGAAGAAACATTATTGGACTTGGTCCTGGCAAATAACTTTTTAATTTTTAAGGACCAGTTTTTTCTCCAGAGTACAGGGATTGCCATGGGATCTCCCTGTGGGTGTAGTTTTGCTAACAGTATGATGGCTTTTTGGGAACGCAATTATTTGTTCAATAGTGAACTGTATCAACAACATGTCACTTGGTACACTAGATACCAAGATGACATGTGTTTTATCTGGAAGGGTGCGCAAAACCTTATTCCACAATTTATAGACAATATTTCTGGAATGACCAACTTCTTAGAATTCACGTACACTATTGGAGTGGATGAAATGAGTTTTTTAGATGTAAAAATCTGTAAGGATAAAATCAACAACAAGTTTAAATCTTTAATTTACAGAAAGCCAACCCATTCTAACAGCTATTTGCATTTTTCTAGTTGTCACCCCTTTCATCAAAAAAGGAGTGTAGTTAAAGGGCAACTTGTCAGAGCTGCTAGAATGATTTCAGATGATAATGACTTTCTGATGGAATGTAACAAAATCAGTAAAATGTTTCTGGCTCGAGGCTATCCCGATAGTCTCATAAAAGAGATGACGGATGAAGTACAGGTTAAAAGGGCTAATGGCCACTTTACTCCACTGTTGGTGGGTGGCTTAATGAGTAGATCGAGTAAGGACACCTCTAAGAGGGATTCCACCGTACATTCTAGAATCAACTTTTTGTTCACTTTCAGTGTGGACTGTAAAGCTATCAGAGAAATAGTGGCTAAAAACTGGAATATCATACTTGAGGATAGGGCTCTGGTTAAGGTTCTTGGGACACGTCCAGAATTTACATACCGTAGGGGTGTTAATCTTAAAAATCTAGTTGAAATGGCTACGGTTAAATCTAAAATTCAAAATAAAATTGTAGGAATGCGTAAATGTGGTATGTGCCCTCAATGTAAGTTCATCCATGTTGGTAACAAAGTGTATATCAACAGTAAAAACTATTTCATTAAGGGTAATTACAATTGTGACACCAATGGCGTGATATATGTGGCTCTATGTGAAAAATGTCCTTCCTTCTATATTGGCAAAACAGAGAGAAAAATAAAGAAAAGAATTTACGAGCACCTGTATGCTATATATAGGAAGGACCTCACAAATGCACTTGCCAGGCATGTGTTAGAATTCCCTGACCACTGTTTCACTTTCAGTGTAGTACATCACATCAAAAATGACATAAGGGGAGGGCCCTGGCAGCTACATTTAGAAGAGCAAGAAGTATTATGGCAGATTAGAACATGTGCACATTTGCTTCCAGGTTTGAACGACTATGTCTCCATTAAGTGTATCCTTAAGCTTAAAGCTCTCCTTAGATAAGCATTAGCGGTTAATAATTTATCCAGTGTGTAAATGGGGGGGTAATAATTATTAGTTGTAAGAAAGTGAGATTTCCACTTTCATAATATTTTAGATTTAGGATTGGTAAAAGCCTTAGGCAATTTAATTGATATTGTTATGTCTTCAGTTATGGTTATTGTGTGTTTTTAAAAAATGTGTTTTTTAATATTTGTTTTTAAATAAGGCACTCATCAAGTTGTTTAGTGGAGTAGTAACTCAACAGATGATTAATATAGGCTTGTAAGAAGTTGTTCTATCTAATTAAAAGAGATAGGAATATCCTGTATCAATTTAGTAATGTGATTGGCTGTTTAGCCACTTATAGATGTAGGTTTTATGTATAAAAACCAAGCTGTGTTAACTGGTATTTGTCTGATGAAGGCTGGGCATTTGCTTAGCTGAAAGCGCTTACGTTTATTAAAAAGTCCGTGCCGTTTATTGTGTCAGCGTGCTTCTACTTTCCTTTTGTGTGTTTTACTGACTTTTGTCTAGTTATAAAGGTAAGGGAATGGTCACTAATATCATCAGGAAGTATACCTGTTTTATAAGAGAGGGGATTGCTGTTAACTAGTATCCAGTCTAAGGTGGCTTGCTTATTGCTAGGTTTATGGGTTCTGGTAGGGGAGGTGATAATTTGATTGAAGCCATAAAGGTTTATGTGGGTAGTTGGTTTGCCAGAGGTACAACAGTTTCAGTCTATGTTAAAGTCTCCAAGGAGTATGGTTTCTTGTGGGAAGGAAGTTGAAAGCCAACTAAGGATATTTTCAAGAGTATTAATGTTATTGCCTGGAGGGATATAAGAGCAGATTATGTTCAATTATTTATTGGTGTTAATCTGGAGTTTAGAGATTAACATTTCAGCATTACTGGGCGAGAGAGGTTGTAAGTCTAATGGTATGACTTGTAGTTTAGATTTATACAGTATAGCAACCCCACCTCCTTTTTTATTTAGACATTTGAATTGCAGGATGTTGTAACCTGGTGGGATTATATCATTGTCCTTAGTTACAGGTTTGAGCCAGGTTTCTGTTAGACATAGGATGTCAAAGGAGTGTAAGTCTAGGAGGGCATGTAGTTGAGTAATTTTATTATTCAGGCTACGTACATTGACGTGGCCTATGAGAAGAGAGTTATGGGTATTAGTGAGGGTATAAGAGGTGATGGGATGGGATGAATTGGGATCAGAGATGGAGTTGTTTGGACCTGGGTTTGGTTGAATATCACCATGTAGTAGTAGATGCTGTAGAGGACTATGTGAGTGTTTCAAGAGCTTACAAAAAATGAGGATATATTTTCTCGTTTGGTAATACTTAATATGGGATAGTCTATGATATTGTGGTGGAAGGTAGGTTGATGAGGATGTAATGTTACTATGGGTCAGTGGGGCTAGAAGAGTACATGAAATTGTTTGTTTTAGGGGGTGATGAAATCTAGTGAAGGTTAGATATTCATAGCAAGTAAGGATATATGATATAACTAGAGGGGTAAGAATTAAGAGAAAAAGAAGCTTGTTAGAGAGTCCTAGCCTGCCTATAATGACCATGGCTGGGAGAAACCGGATGATAGAATCAGGGAGGCATGTGTTAATAGATAGGGTGGAGTTATTGAGAGGTAGATTAGGTAGTGGGTGTGCACATGTGATAAGGAGGAATTTGGGAAGTATTTAATGAGATGGAGTGGGCTGATTGGGTGATGTAGGATGGGGTGTGGTTTGAGAAGTATAAAGTGAAATGCACTGGGGGTGGGAATTGGGGGTAGGGTTGGGGAGCGGAGTGAGCCTGCAGGGCGAATGGAGCGGGTTTGAGCAAGTGAAAGATGATCTCACAGAAACAATCAGAGAACCCTTCAAAGTGCTACTAAACTCTTAATAGTTCCTGGTAAGAGGGGAGTTCTAGTATAGGTAATAAGTAACAGGGATAAAGGACTGCAGTAAGGAAATTAAGGTAAGAAAAAAGGGTCCGGATAGTTTACAGATACAATACCAGAAAATTAAAATGGATTCAGAACTGTCAAGTAATATTCCATAAGAAATAAAGGTCAGGAGTATTGGAAGCCTATAGAAGCTTAGTTGAGGGAGCCACCTAGTGGCTAAACGGAAGAATTACAGTAGAGCTATTTAGGTAAAGGAGAGGACGGAGGACACAGCTGGTCGATCTGAGTAAAGGAGGGAACAAAGTCCTATAGGATAGATAGGGGGTAAGGCTGCTGGGTACTAGGCTCAGGTGGGAGATTTAGTACAAAAATATTGATCTAACAGAAAACTATTCTAAATGCAAAAATATTGATCTAACAGAAACAACTATTCAAACTGCAGAGTTATACTAACAAAAACATTTAATTAATTTTACTGTGGTATGTAATGGCTACTCATACATAAGGTGAGACACATAGAACACTTGTAGCAAAGTAGCAGGTAAACAGATAAGTCTGGGCTGATCAAATCAAGCTCCAAGGGTATGATTTATATCAAAAGTACCAGTAGGACACTATTTCACTGAGCAATATTCTGATATTAGGCAATGTCATAGTTTCACAGAGGTACCTAGCATGCTGCTAAAATGACAGTATGGATGGTGGAGTCATGTCAGCAATGCTTGGATCAGCTGCAAAGCTGATGGAAAAGCAATCAAAACTACATTTTCAATATAAAAATGTAGTTTGTTGAAACCATCAAACAAATCTTTTAGGAATAATATTGCATGGAAACAAATCCCTTTGTATTCCCACATCAGGTCTTTGCCCCCCCCCCCCCGATATACTGACCCCATAGTCACACAGCATTAGAGAAAGAGCGAAGACCACCTGCATGGAAAGCATATTCTATTGCTGCTGCTGCATCCAGTGTGACACAAATTAAGCCCACGTTATCCGAATAGCACTACTTACTTCACTGTCCATTACACTGGTCACCAATTACCCATATTAGTTGTAACAAATACACCTAATAACCTGTCCTGAGTAGAATGAACTCAGAACTACTTCACTGACTGATACATCAATCCTGTGATATATGTATAGCTTTATTTTATTTATTTATTGGCTGACATTTGATTTCTGGGAAAGTTTGACTCAGTATGAGCACATTTTCATTGGATGTCCAGGGGAGAAAAGTGCCAAAGAATTACAAAACATTTTAAGAACAATAATTTTACAGTCTTTAAAAATAATATATAAACCAACTACAGTTTAAATAATTATGCCAAATTAGATATAATATGAAAACATTAGTTAAGAAAACATACAAGTTATATGATAATGGTTTAATAGTGAAATTTTAGCCAGTTTATAGAGAAGTTACAGATAAGTTAGTGTAATACAAACAGGAATTGTAATAAGAAGTGAGAGAAAATCAGGCTTATGCTATATTTATTGAGAAAGCCAGGGGAGAGAGATTGATAGAAGTAAGGTGAATAAAGAAGGAAGGGTGAGGAGATGTGGCTATGAACAGGTATTTGTTCACAGTTAGGGGTGTAGTTTATCCTTGTGTTGAGCAAGAACAGAGACAGCTTGTGGTAGGAAGTCTTTTAGAATAGTTTTGAAAGATAGGAGAGTGGGTATTGACCTGATGGATACAGGTAAGGAGTTCCATGCCTTAAAGACCTTGTACGGGTATAAACAATGCCCAGCAGATTTGATAGGTTTGTGGACAGGTAGGAGTTTTGGTCACTAGATCATAATGGCCAACTGGGAATATAGTTGTGCAGACTGCTATTTGAGACAGAACAAGCAGATGGATGCTGGATAATTTTATAGGTGGAATGAAGCTCTGTATATGTTAGTTGATGAGGCAGTTCTAACCAATTTAGGCTTTTCAGTGTTATACAGTAGTGGTTTCTGAAAGGGGTATGTGCTGCAAATTTAGCAGCTTTGTTGCAGCATTGCTCAAGTTTTGGTTTTGATGAAGCCTGGAGGTTAGTAAGGATGGGAGCACCATAAAGAAGTGTGGGGAGGGGAGAAGTAGTGGCAACTGTAGCTTTAGTTGCATTGGTGAGAAAATGTTTGGCTCTGTAAAGTATCCCTAGGTTTTTGATGAGTTTTTCTTATGCAATTTTGTATATGCAGGTCGAATAAAAGATTATCATCCACTATCACCCCTAATAATTTGATATGAGGAATGACTTCAATGGTTGCATTATCAAGAGAGTGAGAGGAATTTAAATGTTTTTTTTTTCATGAGAGAAGGATTTGAGGAAAAAAGTAGTAGTTTGTTTCTTTCATACGGCTGAGCATGAGTTGTGAGTTACAAAGCCACATGTCAATTGCTGTTAAAATTTCCTGAGTAATTTCTTGGAGGTGTGCCACATTGTCAGATGAGGAGTGTGAAGGCATCTGTATACTGCATTAGGGAGACCTGTTGTGTGAACGTGTGAAGGGTGTTGGTGAGAATGTTAAAGAGGAGGACAACAAGGATAGGTGCCTTGTGGTACACTGGGGGTGACTGTGAGGTAAGGACAGAGTAACCACAAAGAAATGCCTCTACTATGGTACCCAAAGACATCACAGAACACTCAGATGAGCAATAAACCAAAATGTCATTACAGTCATTAAGCACTTTCATCTTAAAATAAGACTTCTTCAGAATAACAGATAAACTTCTAAGACCAGTATTTATACAGAATTAAAATTAATTAATTAAAGAAGAATTTTTACATCACTTCCTGTTACTACCCCTCTGAAAAACTAAAAGTGACAGACCATAATTTTCTATTGTACTGAATGCAATTTACCACACATAAATTAAAAAAATACAGTTTAAGAATCATACCTTGTCTAAAAGAGTCAAGAATTTTATATTGATTTTTATTAAAACATATAAATATATAAATATATAACCTTGCATATTTTATAGAAAAATCTATTCTCCTAAAAACTTATCAAATAAGAACACTATTACAAAACTAGAACCACAGTAAATCACAACATCATCCCTTGAGTCACTCTTATAGCTTTGCTGCTTGCATTTTCAGAACTGGAGCTAGGGACATCTGGTCATTCAGACCTGGTAAAACATTGGCATTAAGCTGCAACTGCCCAGCCAGTTCCCAATATTCCAGTAATGTCTCCCATTGTCCCCCACAGGGGTTAGGAACTACTTTTTCTAATATCCAAAATAAAAATCTACTCTGAGCACAGCTAACTAAATGTCTATAAAGGGCATTGGTTTCAGTATTTTACCTGACATCGTACATATGCTCATACGCTCCACTTTTGAGGGCACGCTTGATCTTCCCCACATAATAGGAGAAGCATGTTGAGTAAAAAGCTAAATACATGACCCGCTTGGTGGAACAATTGAAATACCTGATCCTCCTGAAAGTTTCCCCTATACTAGGAAGAAATAGTTCTCCACAATGTGCCATATATGTGCAGTGGCAGCACATATCAAGCTTGTATGTGTCTTTTAAAACATGGTTGTGGGTGAAAACGTTATCATTGGTCCCTTTTTCAACAGGATTTTTAATATTAAGACCTCTTTTATATGTGTATAGGGGGTTCGTATTACGTTGTCTAAGTTTTACAACTTTGAACACCATATGGTCGAACCCATATGTTTGAAGTTGTAAAACTCTGAAAATGTTAAAAAAAAAAAAACTTACCTGACTGTTTTAAGCAGGGGGGCAAGCTTCCTGCACCCCACACCCCCCACTCTTTAAATATACCAAATCCAAGACCACACTATAATGCAGTACAGTGCAGAAAGGGAACACTTCCCATTACTACACTGTAGTGTAATCTCAAAGTTGGTATATTTAAAGAGCGGGGGTGTGAGGGGCGCAGCCCCCTTATGTGGATGGTGCAAGGGGGGCTTCCCCCTGCTTAAAACAGTCAGGTAAGTTTTTTCCTTTTCTTTTCTTTTTTTTTAAGTATTTGAAGATTTACAACTTCGAGCATATGGTTTCGACCATATGGTATTCGAAGTTGTAAAACTTTGATTATGTAATAGGAACCCATATGGGGTGGTTTGGAAAAAAATGGTAAACCATTTGGCATTTTAGAAAACAGATCCCAATATTTATTGATAATTTTCTGAATAGTGAGCATGTCATTCTTGCATTTCAAGATAAAGGACCTATTATAGTTGGTTTCAGCTTTCAGCCCAACTGCCTCATCCTTGGACCAAGGCCACTCCAGTTTGTCCAATGCATCCAAATTAGATCTATTACCACTGCAAAAGAGGAACAAATTTTGTACTCCACCGTTTTAATACTTCAATCTTGAGGTCTTTGATCAAGGGTCCAGGGTATCCCCGTTCAAGAAAAAGTTCTTCAGTGTAATCCTTTTCCCTTACCAAATCATCATTTGCTGATGTCATACGAGTTGCCCTCACCATCTGCCCCTTGACCATATTCTTCTTCTGATGGGTTGAGTGGTATTTGAAAGGTTATCAGCTGAAGTAGAGTATGGTTTGAGTTTGTTTAAGAGTGATTGTATACAGGATCTGGGCACAGGCTTGAAGGTAAAAGTGGATGTGGTGATACATAGCTGCTGGGCAGGGTTCGGTTTAGATGATGGGGAATCCTTGGTTAGAGATGCTATACTAGCTATGAAATAAGAATTGAACTGTATTTCAGTTTCGAGTGATAAGTTATTTGGAGAGGGGTTAGGGTTGAATTTATGACCAGGATGCAAGATTTCTTTAATGGCTGCCCTAAATTGTTTTAGGGTTGTGTTTACTATTATTCTCAAAATTATTAAAGTATACTCATTTTGTCTTCATTAATTTGTTTATTAGTACAATTCCGATTTTCGGGCTATTGTGGTGTTTTATATTTTTTTTACATTCTTTCCATGCATTTTATCTGTCTCTTATTGGACAGCCAAACTGCATCATTTGCTTTTCGTCTCTTCCTTCTAGGAGATGCATGGCTATTCAGGATATTTAGGAAAGTTTTAATGAATTCATTTATTGCATCATCTAAGGGGAGGATTTTTAAGAAGTTCCAGTTAATAGATGACAGGGTAGTAATGAATATTTCTGAGTTAAGCTTGGAAAAATTGCATGTTGTTTTATAAATGTGCTGTTTAAGTGGATGTGTGAGATGTCTGGTTGTGTAGATTGAGAGATGATCACTGAGACAGTGAGACATTGTAGCAGAGGTGGTGTATTTGCTAGGGTCAGACAGTAGGATCCAGTGTAATACTGAATTTGAAGTCTTGCTATAATGCGTGGGGCTTTTAATTAGCTGTGTGAAACCAAATAAGTTCACACTAGATATAGGGGAGTTAGAGTTTATGTCAAACCAAATCACATCACCTAGTAGTATATTTTGTTGCGGAATTGTTATGGATATCTAAAGCAGGATATCTTCCCGTATAGCTGTATTGTCGCCAGGAGGGATATATAAAACAGCAATACATATTAATTTATAATTGTTTCATTTCAGGAAAGTAATAAGAAGCTGTGCTGAACTGAATGTTGGTATTGGTTTGTTGTAGGGAAACATAGTAGCTGCAGGGAAATATTAAAGCAGTACCATCACCTTTCCTCCTTATACGGTCATTATGGATGATGTTATAGCTGGAATATGTCATTTCAGAATTATTTAAGTTGGGTTTAACCCAAGTTTCAGTTACAATGACAATATCAGGCTTATGTTGGGTAATCTAAGCATTTAGTTCAGCAATTTTATTTATTATGCTTCTAACATTTACAGCAGCAAAAGTTAAATTACTGGGGTGAGGAATGACCATTGTAGGGTTAGAGTAGAGTGTGGAAGAGAATTGTTTTGATGTTCATTTTGATAGGTGGGGCCCGGATAGGGAAGAATGTCTTCTCCTAAAAGAATTTTTTTATATTGGGAATTACTGATATTTGTTTTTTAGAGAGTACTTTTCTAATTAATTTTCCGTCCTCAGGTAAAATTATAACTGCGAATAATCAATTTGTACCCAATACAAAGCAATTAGCAGACAGATACAAATAGAACAGGTTTAGTTTCATTTCCTGAACACAGAAACCTGTCAGCCAGGAAAACTAAGTAACTAGCATATACAGTGTAAACTACTGCTCAGGGGAAAGGACAGCGGCCATCTTCGTAAGTGGTCCTTAGAGTGCAAGGACAACTTTCAGAGGAAGGATGTAAAAAACTAATTTCCAACACAGTCAGGCACATATTTGATTAGATGATGTTATTACACATGAAGGTTCTTCGAGTTAAATATGCTTACATTGTACTAATTTCCAACACAGTCAGGCACATATTTGATTGGATGATGTTATTACACATGAAGGTTCTTCGAGTTAAATATGCTTACATTGTACAAAGACAAAATTCTCAGTGAAAATGTTTGGAAGATGGCCCTTACAGTGGAGCGCTTGCATCATCAAGGTCATATGTAATGATGACAGGCAGTGAAAGGAAAGAGAAAAAAACTCTACTAAAATGCCATATTATAGTGAAGCAATAAAGTTAATACTCATTATAAAAAGAGATGCAGAAAGGACCAAAGTGAGTCAGAGCAAGGGAATATGGGGAAAAATGAGCAGAGAGAGAGATGGTGAAAAAGTTTATGAATGTAAACCACTTTTAAGTACTGTGACTGACATCAGTAAACAGGCCAGGATAATCCCCCTACTAAGTTTATAAATGTAAATGACTTTATAGTACTGTGATTGACATTGATAAACAGGCCAGGATAATCCCACTACTCAGTTTATAAATGTAAACCACTTTAAAGTACAGTGACTGACATAAGTAAACAGGCTAGGATGATTGCACTACTCAGTTTATGAATGTAAACCACTTTAAAGTACAGTGACTGACATTAATAACAGGTTAGGATAATCCCACTACTCAGTTTATGAATGTAAACCACTTTAAAGTACAGTGACTGACATCAGTAAACAGGCTAGGATAATCCCACTACTCAGTTTATGAATGTAAACCACTTTAAAGTACAGTAACTGACATCAGTAAACAGGCTAGGATAATCCCACTACTCAGTTTATAAATGTAAACTACTTTAAAGTACAGTGACTGACATCAGTAAACAGGCTAGGATAATCCCGCTACTCAGTTTATAAATGTAAATCACATTAAAGTACAGTGACATCCCGCTACTCAGTTTATGAATATAAACCACTTTAAATTACAGTGACTGACATCAGTAAACAGGCTAGGATAATCCCACTACTCACTTTATAAATGTAAACCACTTTAAAGTACAATGACTGACATCAGTAAACAGGCTAGGATAATCCCACTACTCAGTTTATGAATGTAAACCACTTTAAATTACAGTGACTGACATCAGTAAACAGGCTAGGATAATCCCACTACTCAGTTTATAAATGTAAACCACTTTAAAGTACAGTGACTGACATAAGTAAACAGGCTAGGATGATTGCACTACTCAGTTTATGAATGTAAACCACTTTAAAGTACAGTGACTGACATTAATAACAGGTTAGGATAATCCCACTACTCAGTTTATGAATGTAAACCACTTTAAAGTACAGTGACTGACATCAGTAAACAGGCTAGGATAATCCCACTACTCAGTTTATAAATGTAAACCACTTTAAAGTACAGTGACTGACATCAGTAAACAGGCTAGGATAATCCCGCTACTCAGTTTATAAATGTAAATCACATTAAAGTACAGTGACATCCCGCTACTCAGTTTATGAATATAAACCACTTTAAAGTACAGTGACTGACATCAGTAAACAGGCTAGGATAATCCCTGTACTCACTTTATAAATGTAAACCACTTTAAAGTACAATGACTGATATCAGTAAACAGGCTAGGATAATCCCGCTACTCAGTTTATAAATGTAAACCACTTTAAAGTACAATGACTGACATCAGTAAACAGGCTAGGATGATTGCACTACTCAGTTTATGAATGCAAACCACTTTAAAGTACAGTGACTGACATCAGTAAACAGGCTAGGATAATCCTGCTACTCAGTTTATGAATGTAAACCACTTTAAAGTACAGTGACTTCCCGCTACTCACTTTATGAATATAAACCACTTTAAAGTACAGTGACTGACCTCAGTAAACAGGCTAGGATAATCCCACTACTCAGTTTATAAATGTAAACCACTTTAAAGTACAGTGACTGACATCATTAAACAGGCTAGGATAATCCCGCTACTCAGTTTATGAATGTAAACCACATTAAAGTACAGTGACATCCCGCTATTCAGTTTATGAATGTAAACCACTTTAAAGTACATTGACTGACATCAGTAAACAGGCTTGGATAATTCCACTACTCAGTTTATGAATGTAAACAACTTTAAAGTACAGTGGCTGACATCAGTAAACAGGCTAGGATAATCCTGCAACTCAGGTTATGAATGTAAACCACTTTAAAGTACAGTGAATAACATCAATAAACATACTAGGATAATCCCACTACTCATTTTATGAATGTAAACCACTTTAAAGTACAGTGACTGACATCAGTAAACAGGCTAGGATAATCCTGCTACTCAGTTTATGAATGTACACCACTTTAAAGTACAGTGACTGACATCAGTAAATGGGCAGGAATAATCCCCCTAATCATTTTATGAATGTAAACCACTTTAAAGTACAGTGACTGGCATCAATAAACAGGCTAGGATAACCCCACTACTCAGTTTATGAATGTGAACCACTTTAAAGTACAGTGACTGACATCAGTAAACAGGCTAGGATAATCCTGCTACTCAGTTTATGAATGTACACCACTTTAAAGTACAGTGACTGACATCAGTAAATGGGCAGGAATAATCCCCCTAATCATTTTATGAATGTAAACCACTTTAAAGTACAGTGACTGGCATCAATAAACAGGCTAGGATAATCCCACTACTCAGTTTATGAATGTGAACCACTTTAAAGTACTGTGACTGACATAAATAAACAGGCTAGGATAATCCCACTACTCAGTTTATGAATGTAAACTACTTTAAAGTACTGTGACTGAAATCAGTAAACAGGCTAGGATAATCCCGCTACTCAGTTTATGAATGTAAACCACTTTAAAGTACAGTGACTGAGATCAGTAAACATGCTAGGATAATCCCACTACTCAGTTTATGTATGTAAACCACTTTAAAGTAAAGTGACTGACATCAATAAATGGGCTAGGATAATCCCGCTACTCAGTTTATGAATGTAAACCACTTTAAAGTACAGTGATTGACATCAATAAACAGGCTAGGATAATCCCGCTACTCAGTTTATGAATGTAAACCACTTTAAAGTGCAGTGACTGACATTAGTAAACAGGCTAAGATAATCCTGCTACTCAGTTTATAAATGTAAACCACTTTAAAGTGCAGTGACTGACATTAGTAAACAGGCTATGATAATCCCACTACTCAGTTTATGAACATAAATCACTTTATAGTACAGTGACTGACATCAGTAAACAGGCTAGGATAATCCTGCTACTCAATTTATGAATGTAAACCACTTTAAAGTACTGTGACTGACATCAGTAAACAGGCTAGGATAATCCCACTACTCAACCATCCAGTCTAACTCCTTCCACTGCCCTGTGTTTTATCTGTCATATCTCATAATTACATCTACAAGCAATATCGGCATTTTGTGCACTGAGCTGCAAAGCCTCAGGCCTAGTCGCAGTACTTATAATGCACTATTCACACTTATCACTGCTGTTCACTGAAATGCTCATAAGACTATGCTTATTAGAGCAACTTTTGCTGCCGGAAGAAAAAGTCATTTGGGCCTCCGTAAATACTCCTTTCCTCAAAAAACTTACCAACTATGGCCTAGAAGCAACTAATAACAAATCATTTAAAATTATGTTGATAAAAGATAATTTAAATATCTGGTCTTTTATAAGCTATGCTTCACCAACCATAGTACTTTTTAAGTGTGTCTCTCAGGACTGAGGTTTGGAACCACCTCTTTTTTTCACTTCACCTTATTCACAATTAGCTACTTATGTCATAATGTTATGTCCTCCTCTGATGAAAAACGTTCATTATATCACAATAGCATTTCATGTACCTCTTCTATTACCAGTCAGCGAAGTATGCATTTTAGTATAGTAGATGAATAGCTTAGTCAGACAAAGGCTACAGATAATCTGTACTGAAAATATAATTATGTCATTCAACACAGCCACTAAACCTGATAATATACCACCAAACTCACATAGAATGAGGCTGGTGATGTACTTCTGCAGTGCTATCCTTCTGTGAGACTTTAAAATTAAGTCATACTTCAAGTGGAATTTGAATATATCTGGGCACTTACTGCAAGGAGTATAGGAGCATTTGTATTTGATATACACATCAATACAGTATAAAACAACAAAATAACAAGCAATACACAATATAGGTCATACCACTTAAACTTTTGGTGTATCTTTCTATGCAGCAGAAAATAAACAGCTACCTGAAAGGATGTCCATCTCATAAAGATATCCTCAGGCATATCAATAACTATTCTTATATGAAATGCAGTACTTTTATCAATGTGAAATGCATACTTCATAGCAGATGGCACAACTCACCATGAACTTAAAGTAATTCACATGCAATTATAACGTGTTTCATTTATTTACACAGTAGTTAGGTGAGCAAAAGAGGCGAAGCCAATTTTCTCTCCAAACCATCTTACTAAGGTTGAAAGTTAAGAATAACAACACTCTGATATAATAATGTACAACTAAACAAAATATTAAAATACAGTAAAGGGCTGAAAGCACCAATCTACAAAGACTAGAATAAGGTCAAATACTGATATAATAATTCAAACACAATCTTGACGGTTGGACGGGTGACTGTAAATTCACCCCGGGGGTTCCACCTGTGTCCCTCTTGAACAGGGGCAATAGGTGCTGATAATGGAAATAAGGGTAAGAACTTGACTAGGCTTGTAAGGGCCCTATAGCCATTAGCCTAGTAACTTCCTATGATCCTGTGATCCTATAAATATATCAATATATATATATATATTGATATATATAGTATATATGTGTGTGTAAAACAATGTTTTGTACTTTTTATTACAAATATGCTACAGGGAATGCTCTTTAGCAGGTAAATAAAAAATACTCAATGACTTAAATATTTAATTTAAAAGTTCAAGCCATTTGTGTTTTTTCCTGACTTATAAGTAGGGAGCTAGTGAACATTAACCGGGAGTGATCTCCAGTTCTAGCTGAGATGGAACAAAACTCCGTCAGCCCAGACTAGAGAATCAAGTGCAAAGGTCATTAGCACGGCAGTAGAGTCATCAGATATGAGATACCTACAGTATTATTTAATAGAAAGGAGTATCTGTAAGAACTTTCATTAGGCCAAGCAAAACATTTTATGCAGAACTGTGCTTTTGGGATGATCAGAAACCAGTCTGTCCGCTTGATTTTATAACAATGTTGGAACTGCCTTTTAACCCTCAGCACTAAAGTAGCAGATGGGATTCTGCACTGCATGCATTTTTTGCAGATCTCTGTCAAACATCAAGCCAATTGATTCATAGGTTTAATGGTAAGTACCAGGCTACCTGTCCCTGTAGGCCATTTTAAGACAATCCAATTTCCCTTTTAGTGCTCGAGTTTGATGACTGGCTCTCCCCACTTCATGGTTAGTAATTATATATTACCCACAATTAGAATAACTGTGATGCATACCATAGATAATTTGAGGGGACCCATGATGGGATAATGCAATTAAAGTTGTGTCCGTCCATTAATGGTTCAAAAGGCAGTTCTGGGGTAACTTTTCTGATTCCTATCCATAGAGCCAAGTTGCACTTGACTATGGCAGGGTTGAGCTTTGTTTTATGTGGATGGGGATTCTGTTCCAGAGCAGTGGTATCCTCTGAAATGGGTATAAACCTGCTTTCTAACATTCTGCTAAACACGCCTTTATACTTAAAACATTTTAAATAGCAGTCTGTCTGTCATACTGAATGCCTAATGAAAACATGTTGATTTATCAGCTGCAGGTTTTTCAAGGTCCAGTGTATGGAATACACTTTGGGAAAATATTGTTTCTCTATTTTTCTTTTTTCTTTCTAAATATTCAGTGTTTCTGATGCAGAGGGCTACATTGTAGGTTTGCAGCGTCTTAAGGTGTGGTAGTGTGAGATTTTGCTACTTTTTTGAACTGCGGTTGTAGTTCAAGTAAGTTGTTATAGAATGACGGATGCTATAGAAGGGGCACACTTTTTCACTCCCATGATGCTTGCTGTTTTTCCATACTTGTACATCTGTGAAATTAGCATATGAAGGTGAAGTGCCTCATGGGGGGGGGGGGGGGGTGGATTCTGTGCAAAACTGCTAATTTTTGTCTTTTGTGTTCATTATGTTTGTGGCACATCATTGTTCATTTTTCTGTTAGTGGGCATGATGCTTGTGCCCATGTTGCCTCGCCATGGACCCATGAAATACTCCTCTTCACCCCACATTCTCTCCCTGTATCCAGTAGAGTCTTCAGCCATTGCTGGGCATGAAGCTGTTTACCATGACACCAATAAATCTTTCAAACTATGTCTTAAAGCTACACACCACTTCCAACTAGGGGTACACAAACACCAAACATAATTCCTATCAGACAAAAACATGTCACACATCATGCATAATTTCCTTAACTCATGCACACCATCCCTCTATTTAACTTTATTCTGAAAAAATGTTTCCCTATGCTCTGACACTCAGCATCTTTGATGTGAACCTTATTAATGCTGCCATTGTCAGATAGCAAAGCATAATCAATATACAATATAATAGAAGCAGTAGCATAAGAATACGGAAAGTCTTTATAGGTTCATAGGTAGGTACTAGGCCATTGGCCCAATGGCCTAAATAAGCCTATCCAACAAGGTTCCCTGGCTTATGCCACCCAAGAAAGTTAATTTCCTGTGCCTCTGTTGAGCAGAGCCAGAGAAGTGATCCCCGAGGTGTGTTTCCTATTTCCCATCCACTCATCAAGATTTTTCTTGAAGAGTGCTAATGAGGAACTTTGCTTGACATAGATGTGTAGCTTGTTCCAGAGTATAGGAAGTCTTGGGAACAGGAATCTATCCTTCCAGCATGTCCTGTTTATTGTGGTGCCGAGGTTTAGGTCCCTAGAGCATGTAGCTCAGAGGGATTGGGATTTCTTTAGGTGTGGCATGTCCAACAGCTCTGGGTTTAACATAGCTTTAGATGTTAGGCAGAGATCTCCTCAGAGTAGACAATATGCTACAGAGTAAAGCTGGAGTTTTTTGAGACTGTCAGTGTAGGGCATCTGTTTGAGGCCAGTAATCCTCTTTGTGTAGTACTTCTGTGGCCTTTCCAGCTGCTGCAGATGTCTTGTGAGGTACATTCCAAAAGGGGCATTGTACTCTATAATGGGTCCAATGAGTGCTGAGTAGAGGGGAACAGAGCAGATTTCAAATACACTGCCACCAGAAATGTGAAGCAAATTTATAAATTTCATTAGCCCTAAGGTCTAATGAATGTTGTTAGAGTTTATCAGGGTAATATTTGTCAGGTAGTAACTCAGTGTCCACCTTAATAAACCCATTTAACATTGCCATCTGCATTCAGAAAGTTCAGGAAAGTCGACATTATCTATCAATAATGTTCATTTCTCACTCTCAGACTGATTCATTCATGGCACATCAGATCTATCCAGATGACCATATGTCTGTCTGCAGCAGCTGCTAGTGAAATTTCCTGAAAATCTGCATCCTTCCGATGCCAAGGTACATCCTAATTCTGAATTTCATAACTGTCTTCCATGTTCTTGACAAATTTGGTCAAGCACACAACAGACTTTGGTATTTCAATTGTCACCACAGTTCTTCACACAAAAATTCCATCTAGATGAAACAATAAGTGAATTTTTGAGGTGCCCTAGCCAGATTTTCCATAGCCTTTATAACCACTACCTCGGATCTCTGTAAAAATAGGACATTAAGTTGAGTGTGGCCAGCCATTCAATAAATACTAAATATTCAAACAAGAATACAAACTAACCAAATAATCACTAATCTGCCAAATATCAGCACAGTCACAGCTGTTCAACAATAAAATACTTAACCTCTGGTATGACATCAGTCTTATCTTTGTATTATCTTGATATCATTTTTTCAAAATCTCCTCTTCTCTGAAGTTCACTTACAACATATTCAACTTACTTAATCCTTCTGCTTGGCTGCTTTGTTCAGATCTTATCTCTCACTTGGTTTTACCTAAAAGTTGCTTTTTCTCTAACCATTTATGGACGCACAATATGTTATAAACTCTAATGAATAAGGTCTGCTGATTTAGTTACCTGGCTCCTTGCTAACAGCATCAAATATGTAGTTTCAATCAGCCAAATAAGTACCTGCTTCCCTGAGATACATCTTTCCTCATTTGCTACCTAGTATATAAATTCCTTGAATTAACTTTTTCCCAGTCATAATATACTCATTTAAGTGTTCTCCATCATTAAACCTCTAGGGCCCTCTTTCTTTTCTCCATTTTGAAAGACAAGTTGCGTACTGAAGTGAAAGTCTTTTTGTATCTTTGTATCTTTGTGCTTAGGATATAGAAAGCGTTACCTCTTAAAATGTTACTAGTGCAAAACATCTCCTTCATTTATCACCTCCTACCTCAAGGGTAAGGCATATGATCATGATTTAATATTTACATGGTTGTTTTCTCACTGGTCAGCTGAGAACCACCAGCAACCCAAAGGGGAACCATAAATGACAGCTTTCCCTAAATAAATTCCATTTGGTTATTCCATGGCTCTCTGTCAATATCTTTATGCATAACTGTGGCCTATAGCTCTCCGTTACCTTTACTGTATTATTTCTGACTGTGTCTGAAAATATTCACTGGATTGTTTGACATATAGCTCATAGGTTGTTAGTAGGTGTGCAGCTCCAAACAACATTCTCTGTGCCACGTAATACACACACTGCCATCACTGTGTAAGTAGCTAGAGGTTGAAAGAAATGCACACATTGCCAACATGTCACTGTGTATTTAGCTAGAGGTTCATAGAAAATGCACAAATTGCCATTGCCAAGTTATGCACACATTGCCATAATGTGTCACTGTGTACATAGCTAGAGGTTTAAAGAAAATACACACATTGCCATCATGTCACAGTGGATGCAGCTAGAGATCTAAAGAAAATGCACACATTGCCATCATGTCACTTTGTATGTAGCTAGAGGTTTAAATAAAATGCACACATTGCCATCATGTCACTGTGTATGTAGCTAGAGGTTTAAAGAAAATGCACAGATTGCCATCATGTCACTGTGTATGTAGCTAGAGGTTTAAAGAAAATGCATACATTGCCATCATGTCACTGTGTATTTAACAAGAGGTTTAAAGAAAATGCACACATTGCCATCATGTCACTGTGTATTTAACAAGAGGTTTAAAGAAAATGCACACATTGCCATCATGTCACTGTGTATGGAGCTAGAGATTTAAACAAAATGCACACGTTGCCATCATGTCACTGTGTATGTAGCTAGAGGTTTAAAGAAAATGCACACATTGCCATCATGTCACTGTGTATGTAGCTAGAGGTTTAAAGAAAATGCACACATTGCCATCATGTCACTGTATATGGAGCTAGAGATTTAAACAAAATGCACGCATTGCCATCATGTTATTGTGTATGTAGCTAGTAGTTTAAAGAAAATGCACACATTGCCATCATGTCACTGTGTATGTAGCTAGAGGTTTAAAGAAAATGCACACATTCCCATTATCAAGTTATACACACTTTGCCATCATGTCACTTTGTATGTAGCTAGAAGTTTAAGGAAAATGCACACATTGTAATTGCCAAGTTATACAAACATTGCCATCATGTCACTGTGAATGTAGCTTGAGGTTTAAAGAAAATGCACACATTGCCACAATGTCACTGTGTATCAATGTGTCAGTAGCTAGAAGTTTAAAGAAAATGCACACAATCCCATTACCAAGTTATACACACATTGCCATCATGTCAATGTGTATGTAGTTAGAAGTTTAAAGAAAATTCACACATTGTCATTGCCAAGTTATACAAACATTGCCATCATGTCACCATGCATGGAGCTAGAGGTTTAAACAAAATGTTCACATTGCCATTGACAAGTTATACACATATTGCCATAATGTCACTGTGTATGTAGTTTGAGGTTTAAAAAAATGCACACATTGCCATCATTCGTGTGAGCACACAAAATAACTTCAAAATCTGCAAATAGGCAGGCAAACTGGGCTTTGTTTTAACAAACTAAATTTGTATAAACACACAAAAGAACTACAAAATCCACAAATAGGCAGGCAAACTGGGTTTGTTTTAACAAACTAAATTCGTGTAAACACACAAAAGAACTTCAAAATCCACAGATAGGCAGGCAAACTGGGTCTTTGTTTTAACAAACTAAATTTGTGTAAACACACAAAAGAACTTCAAAATATATTTTTTGGTATTTACATTCATATAGTTTATTTAATATATATTTTTGTAAAAGGTCATACTTTTTGGATATGATTTTTTCATATCATGAAAGTATTATTGTTAATGTGTAATTTGTTGTTGCTTAGCTGTTTATTACAGGAATTGATCTTTTAGTAAGTTATATATTAACATAAGTCTTTAAAAGGTTGTTAATTTAATCTCATTTGATATATATATTTTTTTAGTTAGACTAATTCTTCGGTGTATATATTACTTATAATCATATTTCATGTACAAGTTTTATCTTGATACAGACTTCGTTGTGTTTTAGTGAGGTGCCCTTAATATCTTTTTATATTTTAATTTATGCATCAGTTGACTACTAATTTTTGGTACTTAAATGGCACTTTTACTGTTGTTCCTTTTCTGAAGAAGTTTGTACATAGTACGTACGAAAAGTGCTTAAAGTAAAGTTATACATTAAATGGATTATCCCAGTTTGCCTGCCTATTTGTACACACTGTGCGACTGTGGCTGAGCTCTCCTAGGTAAATAGGTATCGCAAGTCTAACTCTCCTGCCTAACCCAGCGTCTGTTTGCCTGGGCTGAACTTCCTCTCCACTATATGAGGGTACTTTCTGCATACAACCCTTGAAAGCTCTGGACCCTGCACTCTTCTACAAACTCACTACCTAAAGCTCTAAGAGACTAACTCTCCTGCCTAACCCAGCGTCTGTTTGCCTGGGCTGAACTTCCTCTCCACTATATGAGGGTACTTTCTGCATACAACCCTTGAAAGCTCTGGACCCTGCACTCTTCTACAAACTCACTACCTAAAGCTCTAAGAGACTAACTCTCCTGCCTAACCCAGCGTCTGTTTGCCTGGGCTGAACTTCCTCTCCACTATATGAGGGTACTTTCTGCATACAACCCTTGAAAGCTCTGGACCCTGCACTCTTCTACAAACTCACTACCTAAAGCTCTAAGAGAGTATGTTTAATTAATTTGTTTATGGTCTCTTCCTAATTTTTATCTTGTGCTGTTTTGGTTTGCTCCCACCTAGTCTCCTAGCAGCAGCCCCCCCTATACCCCTTACTCTGTTTAATCTTCCTCTCTCTGTCCTTAGTGTTGTACTTAGCCTGTACTCTCCCTCCCAGTAGTGTTTGTCTTTTCTTCTTTCCTACCCCTGAACCTTGTGACTCCTCTCTGTACCTTGACTTCTGTGTCCAGTAGGTATCACTCTGTCCACTCCAAGACCTACAGAACTGGATATTTCCCATCCATATTCTTCCTACCCTCACCTTCTCACCCCTTTTCCTTTCCATCTCTGAAGTGCTCTGTGACCCACTCCCCCTTCCCTTTCTATCTCAAACCTTCTCTTTGCTAACTTTCTCTGTTACTTTTCCTTCCTCTCTCTCTTCTGTGCTTGGAGTAGCTCTGCCTCTCTGATATACCTTATCCTTCCCAGTGTCTCTCCCTGCCTTGGCTGCATCTAGGCTAGTGGCCATTTTCTTTATTGTGGCACTTTCACGAATATCTCGCTCTATCTTTCCCTACTTTGCTTTCCTCCTCTCGATCTCCTGCTCTTGTATATCTTCCTACCTAGGTCCCTCCTTCTTACTGTAGTTATACCCTATATCTAACTATTGGGACTACCTTCGCCTCTTTGGGACTATCTTCTCCTCTCCTCCATTCGTTAGTATACTCCCCTTCCGTTTCTTACCTTGCTCTCACCTATTCCTTACTCCTCCCCCCCAGGTACTTCCTTTGCGAGGTCTTAAAATCCCTCCCTATCCCCAGGACGCCATCTTTACCCGTATCCTACCTCGCTGCTGCTGTGCGACTGTGGCTGAGCTCTCCTAGGTAAATAGGTATCGCAAGTGTATGTATTTGGTCTTTAATTGTATCCTCCCTTGTAATACTCTATGATTTACTAAATGGTATTTTGCACTCGCTGCCTTCCCTTGGCCGCTAATATGTTAGCGTTTGTTTGCTGTTGGGTTTACTCGCCAAATTCACCTTCATGTTGATCGCACTTACACTGCACTGTGTATGCGGCTTCTGTTTTTGACTTGGTGAATGGTGAATAATCACCTTCTGCACATAGTTCTTTTTTTTAAAGTATTTTGTGCTGTGAATTGCTTTTTTATCTGTTGTCGCCGGTTAAGTGACTGCCATGTGTATCCTGAGTTTATTCTTTATGTTAACTGTTGAGCGAGGTTGTTTCTCTTGAGCATTTTAAGTTCTATATTGCCTTTGGATTGTGATTTCAAATGCTGTTATTTCTGCAGGTATACTGCTGAGATTGTGTACTGTTTAATTAATTACAGCTATCCAGCGTTAGCATGTCAGCCTGATACTTCATGTACATTAGAACATGTAGCGTTATTTTGCTGCTTACTGATTGAGTTACTGCTCTTAGTTATTTCTTAAAGAGTTCTGGGTTGTGGATTTCTATGTCTTCTGCTGTCGCCATTAAGCGACTGCTGTTTGCATCATTAATATTTGGTTCATATCTTACTGCTGAACTTAGTTGCTTATTTTGGGCTTTTTGAGCTATTTGTTGTCCTGTGACTGTGAAATACAAGTGCTGTTATTTCAGCTGCTCTATCTGCTGAGAATTGAGCACTGTTTTCTCATTCACAATGCGACCTAGCTGGTCGTAACCTTTACTCTGTAAAGGCTAAGCAGAGTTAGCGTGTCAGCCTTATACTTTATGTCCAACAGTACACGCTGATGAGTAGTCATTAGCGATCTTTGCTAGACTATTCAGTGCCTCCTGACCCCACCCTTACCCTCCGAGGATGATTTTTTATGGGTAACTTATGACCCCAGCTTTTTGTTACATTATTATCACAATTCCTCTCTGTTTGGGTTACTATTGTATATCTACTCTGTATTAGGCCCTGCCTCACTTGTTTTATGGGAACTGTGTGTTAGTATAGGAAGTGGCCTAACACGTGTAGACTGGCCTTAGGCCATACTTGCATCTTGGCCTCCCTTTACTCAGCACCTTCTCCTTACTACAGTGCAGGAGCAATGTGCCTGCCTATGAGGAAATACCTTGTGCTTCCATGAAACTGTTTAGAATATTATAGAGATTTAACTAGACCTGGTGTTTTTACCCAGACTGCTGCAACTTTCTTATTGTGGATATGCACATGATTTAACTGTTACAATCCTCAATCTGTGTTTTCTATGTAATGAGCATTGCCTAATTGCATATTTTCTTGTATTGTAATGTGGTATGACATAGAGCAGTGGATTAGTCTACTGTATCTGTGTGTCTGGTTACAGCTTTAGTTTGTCAGTATTGTATTTTACTTACTTGTTGTTATTATCTCCCCCTTTTTTTCTCCTGCTCTAGCTAACTCTCCTGCCTAACCCAGCGTCTGTTTGCCTGGGCTGAACTTCCTCTCCACTATATGAGGGTACTTTCTGCATACAACCCTTGAAAGCTCTGGACCCTGCACTCTTCTACAAACTCACTACCTAAAGCTCTAAGAGAGTATGTTTAATTAATTTGTTTATGGTCTCTTCCTAATTTTTATCTTGTGCTGTTTTGGTTTGCTCCCACCTAGTCTCCTAGCAGCAGGCCGCCTATACCCCTTACTCTGTTTAATCTTCCTCTCTCTGTCCTTAGTGTTGTACTTAGCCTGTACTCTCCCTCCCAGTAGTGTTTGTCTTTTCTTCTTTCCTACCCCTGAACCTTGTGACTCCTCTCTGTACCTTGACTTCTGTGTCCAGTAGGTATCACTCTGTCCACTCCAAGACCTACAGAACTGGATATTTCCCATCCATATTCTTCCTACCCTCACCTTCTCACCCCTTTTCCTTTCCATCTCTGAAGTGCTCTGTGACCCACTCCCCCTTCCCTTTCTATCTCAAACCTTCTCTTTGCTAACTTTCTCTGTTACTTTTTCCTTCCTCTCTCTCTTCTGTGCTTGGAGTAGCTCTGCCTCTCTGATATACCTTATCCTTCCCAGTGTCTCTCCCTGCCTTGGCTGCATCTAGGCTAGTGGCCATTTTCTTTATTGTGGCACTTTCACGAATATCTCGCTCTATCTTTCCCTACTTTGCTTTCCTCCTCTCGATCTCCTGCTCTTGTATATCTTCCTACCTAGGTCCCTCCTTCTTACTGTAGTTATACCCTATATCTAACTATTGGGACTACCTTCGCCTCTTTGGGACTATCTTCTCCTCTCCTCCATTCGTTAGTATACTCCCCTTCCGTTTCTTACCTTGCTCTCACCTATTCCTTACTCCTCCCCCCCAGGTACTTCCTTTGCGAGGTCTTAAAATCCCTCCCTATCCCCAGGACGCCATCTTTACCCGTATCCTACCTCGCTGCTGCTGTGCGACTGTGGCTGAGCTCTCCTAGGTAAATAGGTATCGCAAGTGTATGTATTTGGTCTTTAATTGTATCCTCCCTTGTAATACTCTATGATTTACTAAATGGTATTTTGCACTCGCTGCCTTCCCTTGGCCGCTAATATGTTAGCTTGTTTGTTTGTTTGCTGTTGGGTTTACTCGCCAAATTCACCTTCATGTTGATCGCACTTACACTGCACTGTGTATGCGGCTTCTGTTTTTGACTTGGTGAATGGTGAATAATCACCTTCTGCACATAGTTCTTTTTTTTAAAGTATTTTGTGCTGTGAATTGCTTTTTTATCTGTTGTCGCCGGTTAAGTGACTGCCATGTGTATCCTGAGTTTATTCTTTATGTTAACTGTTGAGCGAGGTTGTTTCTCTTGAGCATTTTAAGTTCTATATTGCCTTTGGATTGTGATTTCAAATGCTGTTATTTCTGCAGGTATACTGCTGAGATTGTGTACTGTTTAATTAATTACAGCTATCCAGCGTTAGCATGTCAGCCTGATACTTCATGTACATTAGAACATGTAGCGTTATTTTGCTGCTTACTGATTGAGTTACTGCTCTTAGTTATTTCTTAAAGAGTTCTGGGTTGTGGATTTCTATGTCTTCTGCTGTCGCCATTAGCGACTGCTGTTTGCATCATTAATATTTGGTTCATATCTTACTGCTGAACTTAGTTGCTTATTTTGGGCTTTTTGAGCTATTTGTTGTCCTGTGACTGTGAAATACAAGTGCTGTTATTTCAGCTGCTCTATCTGCTGAGAATTGAGCACTGTTTTCTCATTCACAATGCGACCTAGCTGGTCGTAACCTTTACTCTGTAAAGGCTAAGCAGAGTTAGCGTGTCAGCCTTATACTTTATGTCCAACAGTACACGCTGATGAGTAGTCATTAGCGATCTTTGCTAGACTATTCAGTGCCTCCTGACCCCACCCTTACCCCTCCGAGGATGATTTTTTATGGGTAACTTATGACCCCAGCTTTTTGTTACATTATTATCACAATTCCTCTCTGTTTGGGTTACTATTGTATATCTACTCTGTATTAGGCCCTGCCTCACTTGTTTTATGGGAACTGTGTGTTAGTATAGGAAGTGGCCTAACACGTGTAGACTGGCCTTAGGCCATACTTGCATCTTGGCCTCCCTTTACTCAGCACCTTCTCCTTACTACAGTACGGAGCAATGTGCCTGCCTATGAGGAAATACCTTGTGCTTCCATGAAACTGTTTAGAATATTATAGAGATTTAACTAGACCTGGTGTTTTTACCCAGACTGCTGCAACTTTCTTATTGTGGATATGCACATGATTTAACTGTTACAATCCTCAATCTGTGTTTTCTATGTAATGAGCATTGCCTAATTGCATATTTTCTTGTATTGTAATGTGGTATGACATAGAGCAGTGGATTAGTCTACTGTATCTGTGTGTCTGGTTACAGCTTTAGTTTGTCAGTATTGTATTTTACTTACTTGTTGTTATTATCTCCCCCTTTCTTTTTCTCCTGCTCTAGCTAACTCTCCTGCCTAACCCAGCATCTGTTTGCCTGGGCTGAACTTCCTCTCCACTATATGAGGGTACTTTCTGCATACAACCCTTGAAAGCTCTGGACCCTGCACTCTTCTACAAACTCACTACCTAAAGCTCTAAGAGAGTATGTTTAATTAATTTGTTTATGGTCTCTTCCTAATTTTTATCTTGTGCTGTTTTGGTTTGCTCCCACCTAGTCTCCTAGCAGCAGCCCCCCCTATACCCCTTACTCTGTTTAATCTTCCTCTCTCTGTCCTTAGTGTTGTACTTAGCCTGTACTCTCCCTCCCAGTAGTGTTTGTCTTTTCTTCTTTCCTACCCCTGAACCTTGTGACTCCTCTCTGTACCTTGACTTCTGTGTCCAGTAGGTATCACTCTGTCCACTCCAAGACCTACAGAACTGGATATTTCCCATCCATATTCTTCCTACCCTCACCTTCTCACCCCTTTTCCTTTCCATCTCTGAAGTGCTCTGTGACCCACTCCCCCTTCCCTTTCTATCTCAAACCTTCTCTTTGCTAACTTTCTCTGTTACTTTTCCTTCCTCTCTCTCTTCTGTGCTTGGAGTAGCTCTGCCTCTCTGATATACCTTATCCTTCCCAGTGTCTCTCCCTGCCTTGGCTGCATCTAGGCTAGTGGCCATTTTCTTTATTGTGGCACTTTCACGAATATCTCGCTCTATCTTTCCCTACTTTGCTTTCCTCCTCTCGATCTCCTGCTCTTGTATATCTTCCTACCTAGGTCCCTCCTTCTTACTGTAGTTATACCCTATATCTAACTATTGGGACTACCTTCGCCTCTTTGGGACTATCTTCTCCTCTCCTCCATTCGTTAGTATACTCCCTTCCGTTTCTTACCTTGCTCTCACCTATTCCTTACTCCTCCCCCCCAGGTACTTCCTTTGCGAGGTCTTAAAATCCCTCCCTATCCCCAGGACGCCATCTTTACCCGTATCCTACCTCGCTGCTGCTGTGCGACTGTGGCTGAGCTCTCCTAGGTAAATAGGTATCGCAAGTGTATGTATTTGGTCTTTAATTGTATCCTCCCTTGTAATACTCTATGATTTACTAAATGGTATTTTGCACTCGCTGCCTTCCCTTGGCCGCTAATATGTTAGCGTTTGTTTGCTGTTGGGTTTACTGCCAAATTCACCTTCATGTTGATCGCACTTACACTGCACTGTGTATGCGGCTTCTGTTTTTGACTTGGTGAATGGTGAATAATCACCTTCTGCACATAGTTCTTTTTTTTAAAGTATTTTGTGCTGTGAATTGCTTTTTTATCTGTTGTCGCCGGTTAAGTGACTGCCATGTGTATCCTGAGTTTATTCTTTATGTTAACTGTTGAGCGAGGTTGTTTCTCTTGAGCATTTTAAGTTCTATATTGCCTTTGGATTGTGATTTCAAATGCTGTTATTTCTGCAGGTATACTGCTGAGATTGTGTACTGTTTAATTAATTACAGCTATCCAGCGTTAGCATGTCAGCCTGATACTTCATGTACATTAGAACATGTAGCGTTATTTTGCTGCTTACTGATTGAGTTACTGCTCTTAGTTATTTCTTAAAGAGTTCTGGGTTGTGGATTTCTATGTCTTCTGCTGTCGCGATTAAGCGACTGCGGTTTGCATCATTAATATTTGGTTCATATCTTACTGCTGAACTTAGTTGCTTATTTTGGGCTTTTGAGCTATTTGTTGTCCTGTGACTGTGAAATACAAGTGCTGTTATTTCAGCTGCTCTATCTGCTGAGAATTGAGCACTGTTTTCTCATTCACAATGCGACCTAGCTGGTCGTAACCTTTACTCTGTAAAGGCTAAGCAGAGTTAGCGTGTCAGCCTTATACTTTATGTCCAACAGTACACGCTGATGAGTAGTCATTAGCGATCTTTGCTAGACTATTCAGTGCCTCCTGACCCCACCCTTACCCCTCCGAGGATGATTTTTTATGGGTAACTTATGACCCCAGCTTTTTGTTACATTATTATCACAATTCCTCTCTGTTTGGGTTACTATTGTATATCTACTCTGTATTAGGCCCTGCCTCACTTGTTTTATGGGAACTGTGTGTTAGTATAGGAAGTGGCCTAACACGTGTAGACTGGCCTTAGGCCATACTTGCATCTTGGCCTCCTTTACTCAGCACCTTCTCCTTACTACAGTACGGAGCAATGTGCCTGCCTATGAGGAAATACCTTGTGCTTCCATGAAACTGTTTAGAATATTATAGAGATTTAACTAGACCTGGTGTTTTACCCAGACTGCTGCAACTTTCTTATTGTGGATATGCACATGATTTAACTGTTACAATCCTCAATCTGTGTTTTCTATGTAATGAGCATTGCCTAATTGCATATTTTCTTGTATTGTAATGTGGTATGACATAGAGCAGTGGATTAGTCTACTGTATCTGTGTGTCTGGTTACAGCTTTAGTTTGTCAGTATTGTATTTTACTTACTTGTTGTTATTATCTCCCCCTTTTTTTTCTCCTGCTCTAGCTAACTCTCCTGCCTAACCCAGCGTCTGTTTGCCTGGGCTGAACTTCCTCTCCACTATATGAGGGTACTTTCTGCATACAACCCTTGAAAGCTCTGGACCCTGCACTCTTCTACAAACTCACTACCTAAAGCTCTAAGAGAGTATGTTTAATTAATTTGTTTATGGTCTCTTCCTAATTTTTATCTTGTGCTGTTTTGGTTTGCTCCCACCTAGTCTCCTAGCAGCAGCCCCCCCTATACCCCTTACTCTGTTTAATCTTCCTCTCTCTGTCCTTAGTGTTGTACTTAGCCTGTACTCTCCCTCCCAGTAGTGTTTGTCTTTTCTTCTTTCCTACCCCTGAACCTTGTGACTCCTCTCTGTACCTTGACTTCTGTGTCCAGTAGGTATCACTCTGTCCACTCCAAGACCTACAGAACTGGATATTTCCCATCCATATTCTTCCTACCCTCACCTTCTCACCCCTTTTCCTTTCCATCTCTGAAGTGCTCTGTGACCCACTCCCCCTTCCCTTTCTATCTCAAACCTTCTCTTTGCTAACTTTCTCTGTTACTTTTCCTTCCTCTCTCTCTTCTGTGCTTGGAGTAGCGCTCTGCCTCTCTGATATACCTTATCCTTCCCAGTGTCTCTCCCTGCCTTGGCTGCATCTAGGCTAGTGGCCATTTTCTTTATTGTGGCACTTTCACGAATATCTCGCTCTATCTTTCCCTACTTTGCTTTCCTCCTCTCGATCTCCTGCTCTTGTATATCTTCCTACCTAGGTCCCTCCTTCTTACTGTAGTTATACCCTATATCTAACTATTGGGACTACCTTCGCCTCTTTGGGACTATCTTCTCCTCTCCTCCATTCGTTAGTATACTCCCCTTCCGTTTCTTACCTTGCTCTCACCTATTCCTTACTCCTCCCACTCAGGTACTTCCTTTGCGAGGTCTTAAAATCCCTCCCTATCCCCAGGACGCCATCTTTACCCGTATCCTACCTCGCTGCTGCTGTGCGACTGTGGCTGAGCTCTCCTAGGTAAATAGGTATCGCAAGTGTATGTATTTGGTCTTTAATTGTATCCTCCTTGTAATACTCTATGATTTACTAAATGGTATTTTGCACTCGCTGCCTTCCCTTGGCCGCTAATATGTTAGCGTTTGTTTGCTGTTGGGTTTACTCGCCAAATTCACCTTCATGTTGATCGCACTTACACTGCACTGTGTATGCGGCTTCTGTTTTTGACTTGGTGAATGGTGAATAATCACCTTCTGCACATAGTTCTTTTTTTTAAAGTATTTTGTGCTGTGAATTGCTTTTTTATCTGTTGTCGCCGGTTAAGTGACTGCCATGTGTATCCTGAGTTTATTCTTTATGTTAACTGTTGAGCGAGGTTGTTTCTCTTGAGCATTTTAAGTTCTATATTGCCTTTGGATTGTGATTTCAAATGCTGTTATTTCTGCAGGTATACTGCTGAGATTGTGTACTGTTTAATTAATTACAGCTATCCAGCGTTAGCATGTCAGCCTGATACTTCATGTACATTAGAACATGTAGCGTTATTTTGCTGCTTACTGATTGAGTTACTGCTCTTAGTTATTTCTTAAAGAGTTCTGGGTTGTGGATTTCTATGTCTTCTGCTGTTGCCATTAAGCGACTGCTGTTTGCATCATTAATATTTGGTTCATATCTTACTGCTGAACTTAGTTGCTTATTTTGGGCTTTTTGAGCTATTTGTTGTCCTGTGACTGTGAAATACAAGTGCTGTTATTTCAGCTGCTCTATCTGCTGAGAATTGAGCACTGTTTTCTCATTCACAATGCGACCTAGCTGGTCGTAACCTTTACTCTGTAAAGGCTAAGCAGAGTTAGCGTGTCAGCCTTATACTTTATGTCCAACAGTACACGCTGATGAGTAGTCATTAGCGATCTTTGCTAGACTATTCAGTGCCTCCTGACCCCACCCTTACCCCTCCGAGGATGATTTTTTATGGGTAACTTATGACCCCAGCTTTTTGTTACATTATTATCACAATTCCTCTCTGTTTGGGTTACTATTGTATATCTACTCTGTATTAGGCCCTGCCTCACTTGTTTTATGGGAACTGTGTGTTAGTATAGGAAGTGGCCTAACACGTGTAGACTGGCCTTAGGCCATACTTGCATCTTGGCCTCCCTTTACTCAGCACCTTCTCCTTACTACAGTACGGAGCAATGTGCCTGCCTATGAGGAAATACCTTGTGCTTCCATGAAACTGTTTAGAATATTATAGAGATTTAACTAGACCTGGTGTTTTTACCCAGACTGCTGCAACTTTCTTATTGTGGATATGCACATGATTTAACTGTTACAATCCTCAATCTGTGTTTTCTATGTAATGAGCATTGCCTAATTGCATATTTTCTTGTATTGTAATGTGGTATGACATAGAGCAGTGGATTAGTCTACTGTATCTGTGTGTCTGGTTACAGCTTTAGTTTGTCAGTATTGTATTTTACTTACTTGTTGTTATTATCTCCCCCTTTCTTTTTCTCCTGCTCTAGCTAACTCTCCTGCCTAACCCAGCGTCTGTTTGCCTGGGCTGAACTTCCTCTCCACTATATGAGGGTACTTTCTGCATACAACCCTTGAAAGCTCTGGACCCTGCACTCTTCTACAAACTCACTACCTAAAGCTCTAAGAGAGTATGTTTAATTAATTTGTTTATGGTCTCTTCCTAATTTTTATCTTGTGCTGTTTTGGTTTGCTCCCACCTAGTCTCCTAGCAGCAGCCCCCCCTATACCCCTTACTCTGTTTAATCTTCCTCTCTCTGTCCTTAGTGTTGTACTTAGCCTGTACTCTCCCTCCCAGTAGTGTTTGTCTTTTCTTCTTTCCTACCCCTGAACCTTGTGACTCCTCTCTGTACCTTGACTTCTGTGTCCAGTAGGTATCACTCTGTCCACTCCAAGACCTACAGAACTGGATATTTCCCATCCATATTCTTCCTACCCTCACCTTCTCACCCCTTTTCCTTTCCATCTCTGAAGTGCTCTGTGACCCACTCCCCCTTCCCTTTCTATCTCAAACCTTCTCTTTGCTAACTTTCTCTGTTACTTTTTCCTTCCTCTCTCTCTTCTGTGCTTGGAGTAGCGCTCTGCCTCTCTGATATACCTTATCCTTCCCAGTGTCTCTCCCTGCCTTGGCTGCATCTAGGCTAGTGGCCATTTTCTTTATTGTGGCACTTTCACGAATATCTCGCTCTATCTTTCCCTACTTTGCTTTCCTCCTCTCGATCTCCTGCTCTTGTATATCTTCCTACCTAGGTCCCTCCTTCTTACTGTAGTTATACCCTATATCTAACTATTGGGACTACCTTCGCCTCTTTGGGACTATCTTCTCCTCTCCTCCATTCGTTAGTATACTCCCCTTCCGTTTCTTACCTTGCTCTCACCTATTCCTTACTCCTCCCACCCAGGTACTTCCTTTGCGAGGTCTTAAAATCCCTCCCTATCCCCAGGACGCCATCTTTACCCGTATCCTACCTCGCTGCTGCTGTGCGACTGTGGCTGAGCTCTCCTAGGTAAATAGGTATCGCAAGTGTATGTATTTGGTCTTTAATTGTATCCTCCCTTGTAATACTCTATGATTTACTAAATGGTATTTTGCACTCGCTGCCTTCCCTTGGCCGCTAATATGTTAGCGTTTGTTTGCTGTTGGGTTTACTCGCCAAATTCACCTTCATGTTGATCGCACTTACACTGCACTGTGTATGCGGCTTCTGTTTTTGACTTGGTGAATGGTGAATAATCACCTTCTGCACATAGTTCTTTTTTTTAAAGTATTTTGTGCTGTGAATTGCTTTTTTATCTGTTGTCGCGGTTAAGTGACTGCCATGTGTATCCTGAGTTTATTCTTTATGTTAACTGTTGAGCGAGGTTGTTTCTCTTGAGCATTTTAAGTTCTATATTGCCTTTGGATTGTGATTTCAAATGCTGTTATTTCTGCAGGTATACTGCTGAGATTGTGTACTGTTTAATTAATTACAGCTATCCAGCGTTAGCATGTCAGCCTGATACTTCATGTACATTAGAACATGTAGCGTTATTTTGCTGCTTACTGATTGAGTTACTGCTCTTAGTTATTTCTTAAAGAGTTCTGGGTTGTGGATTTCTATGTCTTCTGCTGTCGCCATTAGCGACTGCTGTTTGCATCATTAATATTTGGTTCATATCTTACTGCTGAACTTAGTTGCTTATTTTGGGCTTTTTGAGCTATTTGTTGTCCTGTGACTGTGAAATACAAGTGCTGTTATTTCAGCTGCTCTATCTGCTGAGAATTGAGCACTGTTTTCTCATTCACAATGCGACCTAGCTGGTCGTAACCTTTACTCTGTAAAGGCTAAGCAGAGTTAGCGTGTCAGCCTTATACTTTATGTCCAACAGTACACGCTGATGAGTAGTCATTAGCGATCTTTGCTAGACTATTCAGTGCCTCCTGACCCCACCCTTACCCCTCCGAGGATGATTTTTTATGGGTAACTTATGACCCCAGCTTTTTATTACATTATTATCACAATTCCTCTCTGTTTGGGTTACTATTGTATATCTACTCTGTATTAGGCCCTGCCTCACTTGTTTTATGGGAACTGTGTGTTAGTATAGGAAGTGGCCTAACACGTGTAGACTGGCCTTAGGCCATACTTGCATCTTGGCCTCCTTTACTCAGCACCTTCTCCTTACTACAGTGCAGAGCAATGTGCCTGCCTATGAGGAAATACCTTGTGCTTCCATGAAACTGTTTAGAATATTATAGAGATTTAACTAGACCTGGTGTTTTTACCCAGACTGCTGCAACTTTCTTATTGTGGATATGCACATGATTTAACTGTTACAATCCTCAATCTGTGTTTTCTATGTAATGAGCATTGCCTAATTGCATATTTTCTTGTATTGTAATGTGGTATGACATAGAGCAGTGGATTAGTCTACTGTATCTGTGTGTCTGGTTACAGCTTTAGTTTGTCAGTATTGTATTTTACTTACTTGTTGTTATTATCTCCCCCTTTCTTTTCTCCTGCTCTAGCTAACTCTCCTGCCTAACCCAGCGTCTGTTTGCCTGGGCTGAACTTCCTCTCCACTATATGAGGGTACTTTCTGCATACAACCCTTGAAAGCTCTGGACCCTGCACTCTTCTACAAACTCACTACCTAAAGCTCTAAGAGAGTATGTTTAATTAATTTGTTTATGGTCTCTTCCTAATTTTTATCTTGTGCTGTTTTGGTTTGCTCCCACCTAGTCTCCTAGCAGCAGCCCCCCCTATACCCCTTACTCTGTTTAATCTTCCTCTCTCTGTCCTTAGTGTTGTACTTAGCCTGTACTCTCCCTCCCAGTAGTGTTTGTCTTTTCTTCTTTCCTACCCCTGAACCTTGTGACTCCTCTCTGTACCTTGACTTCTGTGTCCAGTAGGTATCACTCTGTCCACTCCAAGACCTACAGAACTGGATATTTCCCATCCATATTCTTCCTACCCTCACCTTCTCACCCCTTTTCCTTTCCATCTCTGAAGTGCTCTGTGACCCACTCCCCCTTCCCTTTCTATCTCAAACCTTCTCTTTGCTAACTTTCTCTGTTACTTTTTCCTTCCTCTCTCTCTTCTGTGTATCCCGCTCCGTTCGCCCTGCGGGCTCACTCCGCTCCCCTCCCTACCCCCAATTCCCACCCACCCCCAGGGGTCCTAACCTTATACTTCCCTAACCACACCCACTTACTCTAACATCCCTTCCTGTTCTTTCCCGCCAAAAACTTAACCCCTCCCATCCATACAAACTCTTCCACCCCCTCTTCTTTCTCTACTCCTAAAACCTTCCTACTCTCCTATAACTAATTTCTCTCCTCTTCTACACCTAACCTTCTGCTTATATACCTTTACTCTCTGTACCTACACGTTGTATTCTCTCTTCTTACCCCTTCATATCCACACACTACTTCTTTCCTTCCTTCCTCCCTGTACTCTACCTAATACTTTCTCCTCTCTCACCCTCTCTTGTTCAATTAAATTATAACTTCCCTTACCTCACCACTCCTACAAATGGCTCCATACACACCCACCATGGTAATATTCTTATCATTATTCTGTACCTCTCTTTATTCTTCTTACCTTCTTACCTTCTTTGAACACCCACTTATTTACCAGCCAGAACTTATAAATAAACATACAGCTATCTTCCACACCTCTCTTACCTCCTTCTTAAATTCCACATCCTCCCCTAACTATCACCTTCCCAAATTCCATAGGCACTATCATCTTACCTACACCTTTCCCTCTGATAAAAAAATGAAACAACTAACCCGTCTTAAAAGTAATCTCACACCCAGACCTAATACTCCAACCCTACAAGATGGTGATATTCACCCCAATCCAGGCCCATCAAATCCCTCCCCTCAAGTATCTAAGCCTAACCTCAACAACACCCTTCTCATAGGTCATCTAAATATACGAAGTATGAATAACAAAGTACCCTATTTACATGCCCTGTTAGATATTCACCACTTTGACATTCTGTGCCTCTCAGAAACCTGGCTAAAACCAGCCACCAAAGACACGGAAATTATACCCCAAGGCTATAATATACATAGGCTTGATCGTACTAAGCGTAAAGGTGGTGGTGTGGCTATTCTATTTAAGAACCATCTTAGCATCTCCACCCTCCCAGCCTGCCCAACCCAAGATCCTAATGTTGAAGCCATCATCACTAAACTTCAGTTAAATGCTCAAAAAGCCCTGTACATCATCTGTATGTACATACCTCCAGGCAACAACATACCAATCTTAGAAAACTTCCTTAGTTGGACTTCCACAAACTTCCCCCAAGAAACTATAATTCTGGGCGACTTTAATATAGACTGGAATACTATTAGTAGCAACAATCCCTCCTGTCATATAAACCTATATAGTTTTACACAATCCATTACCACCACTACTAGGTTTAATAAACCAAATAAGAAACAGAGTATCTTAGACTGGATACTCATAAACAAAGTTAATGTCTCTTACAAAGTAGGAACTATGCCCGATGACCTCAGTGACCACTGCCTAACCTATATCTCCAGAGTCAAGACCGACTATCTAAACCTTCCTAACACTAGAATAATACGCTCTACCAAAAACTTTAACAGTGATTTGTTTCAAAAGGATCTCGAAACATGTAACTGGAAACTCCTAAAATCACTTCCTCTTAATGAAGCAGTATCATTCTTTAACTCAACCTTCCTTTCCATTTTGGATAAACATGCCCCTACACGCTCTATTAGAATGAAGTCTAATACAGCCCCATGGCTCTCTAAGGAAACAAAGAAACTAATTCACAGTAAAAATAAAATTTGGGCCAAATGGAGACACCACAGAATCACCTCTGATTTTCATCATTTTTGCAAACTTAGAAATCTCGCAAAAAAAGCAATTATCTCTGACAAAAAGAACTATTACTGTGATCTTCAAACAACCCAATTATACAAGCCAAAACAATTCTGGTCCTCAATCAATAAACTCCTTTCTCCTGGTTCAGCTAAAACTCCCTCCCCTATAAACGCAAACCCAGACAACCCTAGCCATACTGCTAACGCCTTCAACACCTTTTTTATTGAAACCATTCAATCTCTTGCTAGACAACTGAACACCAATAACTTTTACCCTCCAAATAATCTTATGGATTCATCCCAAAACTTCACTCTTCATCCAATCCCTACCTCCTTCATCTATAAGCTTATTCTTAAACTTAAACCCTGTACCCCCTCTGCTGACAAACTCCCCTCTCTTTCTTCAAAAGGCTGCTAAACAGATTGCATACCCTATATCTTTACTCATTAATAGGACTATCCAAGAAGGAACCATACCAGATATATGGAAAATCTCTCATATCATCCCACTACACAAAGGTGGAAACTCTATTGACTTTACTAACTTTAGACCTATAGCTCTTCTCTCTCCTCTTGCTAAGATTATGGAGAAATGCATTCATCAGCAACTCATACATTATCTCTCTTCTCACAACATAATTGCCAACTGTCAACATGGCTTTAGGCCCCACCATAGCACCTCCACTGCCCTCCTTTCTTTCATGGATACTATCAACAACTATCGAAACTCCAACATCTTCTCATCTGCTCTATTTATTGACCTCTCCAAAGCATTTGACATGGTGAACCACTCTTCCCTTATTAATATACTTAAATCCCTCTCATTTGATAACCTGGCTTTAAAATGGTTTACCTCCTATCTTAACAACAGACATCAAGCCGTCCTTTGGGACAATCATATCTCTTCTCTATTGCCTGTTTCAATTGGAGTCCCACAGGGCTCTATCCTAGGTCCACTTCTCTTCTCCCTATACATAAACGATCTCAACACAGTCATCCCTCAAGCTACCTGCATCCAATATGCCGACGACTCAACAATCATTTGCTCAGCATCCACCCCCACAGAACTACTGTCTCTAACTCAAACTACCTTTAACACTGTAGAAACTTGGTTTACTAGACGATACCTCCTCCTTAATGCTAAAAAAACAAAACTTCTCCTTTTTTCTCCTACCACTCGAGCCTCCCCATTAAACTTCAACATTATGTCTAATGACTCTACTGTTATTTCTCCTGACACAACAACTAAACTGCTAGGAATTACCATCGACAACAATCTGACTTTTGATCAACACATCAATAACACCATCAAAACTGTTAATAAAAAAATAGGATCATTATACCGTATCAAACCTTTTCTCACACCTTCTACCAGAGCTACCATTGCCCACTCCCATCTTATATCTACTCTCTTCTACGCCTCACCAATCTTCACTAACCTTAAGAAGGCCAACCTAAATAAACTTGCAACTTGTTATAATAGCATTGCCCGATTTGCCACCAGCAACCCTTTCAAAACACACCACTGTCACAACCTAAAACTCCTAGGCTGGCTTGAGCTACAAAACTGTCTTTTGATCTCACAACTTACCATTGCTCACAAGATACTCTATCAACCTTATAACACCCCTATACTTTCTCAACTCTTAATCCCTTACAATAATCTTACCTCTCTTCGATCTTCTTCCAAACTCATGACTAAATCAGTAAAGTCCCATAACCTAGCTGGTGACTCTCTTTTCACTAATACTATAGGAAGGATATGGAATCAGCTACCCACTGATATCACTCTAACTTCCTCCTTACCTCTGTTCAAACAAAAAATCAAACTGTATTTCCAAAATCACTGGCTCTGTTCCTGTTGGACTCCTGACTAATTTCTTCCTTCACCTCCACCACTAGAACTCTACACTTTACTTAGTAAATATACTTACTCCTACTTCTTATTGCCCTATTACTAGCCTCTCATGCTCTAACCTACTCTTCCTTTCTCTCTCCCCTGTCCTCTTATACACATTCTAACCCTTCTCCTCTCCAGACTATTTCTTCTTTCCCTCTTCCTCCTTTTTATTCCTGTTTTACTTCTCTTCTTCTTATTTCTTTTGAAACCTTCTTGCTAATCCTAATTTTTCATAATGCTTTATACTGAACAACAATTTTTGTAATGCTTTTTACTTAACAACAATTTTTTTTTATTATAGTATGTTCCTTAGATACTTCATGTATATTTATTTTTTGTTTATTCATGTTACTAAATGATAATTCACTTTGTACTTAATTATGTACTCTGTAAATTGTCCCATTGAAATATAGTATGAGTGGAGCTTTTCTCCTCGGGCCTCTACTGAAAATGGACATATATCCAGCTAGACTAGCCCGGTTAACAAATGTAAAATAAAAAATAAAATAAAATAAAATAAAATAAATGTAGCTAGAGATTTAAAGAAAAGGCGCATATTCTCTGTGCCAAGTTATGAAGCTAGAGGTTTAAGGAAATTGCACACATTGTCAAAATGTCACTATGTATGTAGCTAGAGGTTTAAATAAAATGCACACATTGCCATCATGTCATGGTGTATGCAGCTAGAGATTTAAAAAAAATGCACACATCACCATTATGTCACTGTGTATGTAGCTAGAGGTTTACAGAAAATGTGCACATTGCCATTGCAAATTTATGCACACGTTGCCATAATGTCACTGAGTATGTAGCTACAAATTTAAAGAAAATGCACACATTGCCATCCTGTCACTGTGCATGCAGATAGAGGTTTAAAGAAAATGTACTCATTGCAATCATGCCACTGTGTATGGAGCTAGAGATTTAAAGAAAATGCAGACATTGCCATTTCAAAGTTATGCACACATTGTCATAATGTCACTATGTATGTAGCTAGAGGTTTAAAGAAAATGTGCACATTGCCATTGCAAATTTATGCACATGTTGCCATAATGTCACTGAGTATGTAGCTACAAATTTAAAGAAAATGCACACATTGCCATCCTGTCACTGTGCATGCAGATAGAGGTTTAAAGAAAATGCACACATTGCAATCATGCCACTGTGTATGGAGCTAGAGATTTAAAAAAAATACACACATTGCCATCATGCCACTGTGTATATAGCTAGAGATTTAAATAAAATGCACACATTGTCATCATGTCATTGTGCATGTAGCTAGAGGTTTAAAGAAAATGCATATGTTCCCATTACCAAGTTATACACACATTGCCATCAAGTCACTGTGAATGTAGCTAGAGGTTTAAAAATGCACACATTGCCATAATGTCACTGTGTATGTAGCTTGAGGTTTAAAAAAATGCACACATTGCCATCATGTCACTGTGTATTTGCCACAGGGGCATCCTACCGTTGTCACCACTGTCTTTCACTTGCTGAACTGGGCTGGCTTGAACTCCCTCACCTCCTTCAATGGTATCAACTCTCACTCGCCCACAAACTAGTAAACCATCCACTAAATGTCCCATCCCTCCAGAATCTACTCCAGCACTATCGCACCACCAGACCACTAAGATCCAGCAGCAAAAATCACTTGCAGATCACTAAAGGCAATAACTCTGCTGGTGAAGCACTATTCTCTTGTGCCATAGCCAAATTATGGAACTCACTCCCACCCACAATTACCTCCATACCATCATGCACCCACTTCAAAGCTTTACTAAAAACACAACTAAAAACATGCTGGCTATGCCCTTGCAACTCCCACTCTAATATCATCCACCCCATCCAACCACTACCTTTCTTTCCACTCCACTAACTACCTTGATTATAGCAAGCTCAGATGCTCCTAAGCCAGTACTTATTATACAGCACAAACTTCTTCTTCTTCTTGTAACATTTGTTAATGTCTGGTATGCACTTCACAGATAAAGATTCTAGTTGCCTACTGATGTACTATGTTCTTCATCTGTAAATATGTTGTAAGTAATTGCTATGTAAATTGTTAATCACTATGTAATCCAATGTAAATACTGTCTGTTTATTTTAACTGTGGAGCTTTTCTCCCCGGGCCTCCACTCAAAATGGACCTACGTCCAGTCGGACACTCCTGGTCAACAAATTTAAATAAATAAATAAAATAAATAGAGATTTAAAGAAAAGGCACACATTGCCATCATATCACTGTGTATGTAGATAGGGGTTTAAAGAAAATGCACACATTGCCATCATGCCACTGTGTATGTAGCTAGAGGTTTAAAGAAAATACACACATTGCCATCATGTCACTGTGTATTTAGCTAGAGGTTTAAAGAAAATGCACACGCTGTCATCATGTCACTGTGTATGTAACTAGAGTTTTAAAGAAAATGCATGCATTGTCATAATGTTACTGTGTATGTAGCTAGAGGTTTAAAAAAATGCACAATTCCCATTGCCAAGTTATGCACACAGTGCCATAACGTCACTTTGTATGTAGCTTGAGGTTTAAAGAAAATGCACACATTGCCATCATGTCACTGTGTATGTAGCTAGAGGTTTAAAGAAAATGCACACATTGCCATCATGTCACTATGTATGTAGCTAGAGGTTTAAAGAAAATGCACACATTGCCATCATATCACTGTGTATGTAGCTAGAGGTTTAAAGAAAATGCAAAATTCCCATTGCTAAGTTATGCACACATTGAAATAATGTCACTGTGTATGTATCTAGAGGTTTAAAAAAAATGCACACATTCCCATTGCCAAGTTATACATACATTGCCATCATGTTACTGTGTATGTAGATAGAGGTTTAAAGAAAATGCACACATTGCCATCATGTCACTATGTATGTAGCTAGAGATTTAAAGAAAATGCACACATTGCCATTGCCAAGTTATACATACATTGCCATCATGTTACTGTGTATGTAGATAGAGGTTTAAAGAAAATGCACACATTGCCATCATGTCACTGTGTATGTAGCTTGAGGTTTAAAGAAAATACACACATTCCCATTGCCAAGTTATAAACACACTGCTATAATGTCAATGTGTATGTAGCTAAAGGTTTCAAAAAATGCAAACATTGCCATCATGTTGCTGTGCATGTAGATAGAGGTTTAAAAAAATGAACACATTGCCCCGGTATACACACATTGCCATCATGTCACTGTGAATGTAGCTAGAGGTTTAAAGAAAATGCAGACATTGCCATCATGTCACTGTATATGTAGCTAGTGGTCTACAGAAAATGCACACATTGCCATCATGTCACTGTGCATGTAGCTAGAGGTTTAAAGAAAATGCACACATTGCCATCATGTCATTGTGTATGTAGCTGGAGATTTTAAAAAAGTGCACACATTGCCATTATGTCACTCTGTATGTAGCTAGAGGTTTAAAGAAAATGCACACATTGCCATCATGTCACTGTGTATTTAGCTAGAGGTTTAAAGAAAGTACACACATTGCCATCATGCCACTCTGTATGTAGCTAAGGATTTACAGAAAATGCACACATTGCCATTGCCAAGTAATACACACATTGCCATCATGTCACTGTGTATGTAGCTATAGATTTAATGAAAATGCACAAAGTGCCATCATATCACTGTGTATTTAGATAGACATTTAAATAAAATGCACATATTGCCATCATATCACTGTGTATGTTGATAGACATTTAAATAAAATGCACACATTGCCATCATGTCACAGTGTATGTAACTAAAGGTTTAAATAAAATGCACACATTGCCATTGCCGAGATATACACACATTGCTGTAATGTCACTGAGTATGTAGATAGAGTTTTAAAGAAATTGCACACATTGCCATTATGTCACTGTGTATGTAGCTAGAGATTTAAAGAAAATGCACACATTGCCATCATGCCACTGTGTATGTAGCTAGAGATTTAAAGAAAATGCACACATTGCCATCGCCAGGTTATACACCTATTGCCATAATGCCACTGAGTACATAGCTAGAGGTAAAAAGAAAATGCATACATTGTCATCATGTCACTGTGCATTTTTCAACAGGTTTAAAAAAAATGCACACATTGCCATCATGCCACTCTGTATGTAGCTAGGGATTTAAAGAAAATGCACACATTTCCATTGCCAAGTTATAGACATTTTGCCATCATGTCACTGTGTATGCAGCTAGATATTTAATGAAAATGCACACATTGCCATCATGTCACTGTGTATTTTGTGAGAGGTTTAAATAAAATGCACATATTGCCATCATAGCACTGTGTATGTAGCTAGAGATTTAAAGAAGATGCATACATTGCCATTGCCAAGTTATACACACATTGCCATCATGTTACTGTGTATGTAGCCAGAGATTTACAGAAAATGCACACAGTGCCATCATATCACTGTGTATGTAGATAGACATTTAAATAAAATACACATATTGCCATCACGTCACTCTGTATGTAGATAGAGGTTTAAATAAAATGCACACATTGTCATAGCTAAGTTATACACACATTGCCATAATGTCACTGAGTATGTAGTTAGAGATCTAAAGAAAATGCACACATTGCCATCATGTCACTGTGTATATAGCAAGAGATTTAAAGAAAATGCACACATTGCCATCATTGCACTGTGTATGTAGCTAGAGGTTTAAAGAAAGTACACACATTGTCATCATGTCACTGTGTATGTAGTTAGATATTTAAAGAAAATGCACACTTAAAATTGCCAAGTTATACACACATTGCCATCATGTCACTGTGTATTTTGTGAGAGGTTTAAATAAAATGCACATATTGCCATCATAGCACTGTGTATGTAGCTAGAGATTTAAAGAAGATGCATACATTGCCATTGCCAAGTTATACACACATTGCCATCATGTTACTGTGTATGTAGCCAGAGATTTACAGAAAATGCACACAGTGCCATCATATCACTGTGTATGTAGATAGACATTTAAATAAAATACACATATTGCCATCACGTCACTGTGTATGTAGATAGAGGTTTAAATAAAATGCACACATTGTCATAGCTAAGTTATACACACATTGCCATAATGTCACTGAGTATGTAGTTAGAGATCTAAAGAAAATGCACACATTGCCATCATGTCACTGTGTATATAGCAAGAGATTTAAAGAAAATGCACACATTGCCATCATTGCACTGTGTATGTAGCTAGAGATTTAAAGAAAAGGCACACATTGCCATCATGTCAGTGAGTATGTAGCTAGAGGTTTATAGAAAATGCACACATTGCCATCATGTCACTGTGTATTTAGCTAGAGGTTTAAAGAAAGTACACACATTGTCATCATGTCACTGTGTATGTAGTTAGATATTTAAAGAAAATGCACACTTAAAATTGCCAAGTAATGCACACATTGCCATCATGCCACTCTGTATGTAGCTAAGGATTTAAAGAAAATGCACACATTGCCATTGCCAAGTAATACACACATTGCCATCATGTCACTGTGTATGTAGCTATAGATTTAAAGAAAATGCACACAGTTCCATCATATCACTGTGTATTTAGATAGACATTTAAATAAAATGCACATATTGCCATCATATCACTGTGTATGTTGATAGGCATTTAAATAAAATGCACACATTGCCATCATGTCAAAGTGTATGTAACTACAGGTTTAAATAAAATGCACACATTGCCATTGCCAAGATATACTCACATTGCTGTAATGTCACTGAGTATGTAGATAGAGTTTTAAAGAAATTGCACACATTGCCATCATGTCACTGTGTATGTAGCTAGAGATTTAAAGAAAATGCACACATTGCCATCATGTCACTGTGTATGTAGCTAGAGATTTAAAGAAAATGCACACATTGCCATCGCCAGGTTATACACATATTGCCATAATGCCACTGAGTACATAGCTAGAGGTAAAAAGAAAATGCGCACATTGTCATCATGTCACTGTGCATTTTTCAACAGGTTTAAAAAAAATGCACACATTGCCATCATGCCACTCTGTATGAAGCTAGGGATTTAAAGAAAATGCACACATTTCCATTGCCAAGTTATACACACTTTGCCATCATGTCACTGTGTATGCAGCTAGAGATTTAATGAAAATGCACACATTGCCATCATGTCACTGTGTATTTTGCGAGATGTTTAAATAAAATGCACACATTGCCATCATATCACTGTGTATGTAGCTAAAGATCTAAAGAAAATGCATACATTTCCATTGCCAATTTATTCACACATTGCCATTATATCACTGTGTATGTAGCTAGAGATTTAAAGAGTATGCACACATTGCCATCATGACATGGTGTATGTATCTAGAGGTTTAAATAAAATGCACACATTGCTATTGCCAAGTTATACACACATTGCATCATTGCCAATGTGTATGTAGCTAGATGTTTATACAAAATGCACACATTGCCATCATGTCACTGTGTATTTAGCTAGAGGTTTAAAAAAATACACACATTGCCATCTTGTCAGTTTGTATGTCGCTAGAGATTTAAAGAAAATGCACACATTAAAATTGCCAAGTTATACACACATTGCCATCATGTCACTGTGTATTTTGTGAGAGGTTTAAATAAAATGCACATATTGCCATCATAGCACTGTGTATGTAGCTAGAGATTTAAAGAAGATGCATACATTGCCATTGCCAAGTTATACACACATTGCCATCATGTTACTGTGTATGTAGCCAGAGATTTACAGAAAATGCACACAGTGCCATCATATCACTGTGTATGTAGATAGACATTTAAATAAAATGCAGACATTGCCAACATATCACTGTGTATGTAGATAGACATTTAAATAAAATACACATATTGCCATCACGTCACTGTGTATGTAGATAGAGGTTTAAATAAAATGCACACATTGTCATAGCTAAGTTATACACACATTGCCATAATGTCACTGAGTATGTAGTTAGAGATCTAAAGAAAATGCACACATTGCCATCATGTCACTGTGTATATAGCAAGAGATTTAAAGAAAATGCACACATTGCCATCATTGCACTGTGTATGTAGCTAGAGATTTAAAGAAAAGGCACACATTGCCATCATGTCAGTGAGTATGTAGCTAGAGGTTTAAGGAAAATGCACACATTGCCATTGCCAACTTATATGCACATTGCCATGTCACTGTGTATGTAGCTAGAGGTTTAAAGAAAATGCACATATTGCCATTGCCAAGTTATGCACACATTGCCATCATGTCACTGTGTATCTAGCTAGAAGTTTAAAGAAAATGCAGACATTGACATCATGTCACTGTGTATGTAGCTAGAAGTTGAAAGAAAATGCACACATTGCCATTGCCATGTTATACACACATTGCTATAAAGTCACTGTGTATGTAGCAAGAGGTTTAAACATGCCTTTGCCAAGTTATGCACACATTGTCATATTGTCTCTGTGTATGTAGCTAGAGATTTAAAGAAAACACACACATTGCCATTAACAAATTATACACACATTGCCATCATGTCACTGTGAATGTAGCCAGAGATTTAAAGAAAATGCACACATCGCCATCATATCACTGTGTATATAGCTGAAGGTTTAAAGAAAATGCACACATTGCTGTCATGTCACTGTTTATGTAGCTAGAGATTTAAAAAAGGTGCACATTCTCTGTGCCAAATTATACACACATTGCCATCATGTCACTGTGCAAGTAGCTAGAGGCTGAAAGAAAATGCACACATTGCAAACATGTCACTGTGTATGTAGCTAGAGGCTCAAAGAAAATGCACACATTTCCATTGTCAAGTTATGCACATATTTCAATAATGTGTCACTTTGTATGTAGTTAGAGGTTTAAAGAAAATGCACACATTGCCATCCTGTCACTGTGTATGAAGCTAGAGATTTAAAGAAAATACACACATTGCCATCATGTCACTGTGTATGTAGCTAGAGGTTTAAAGAAAATCCACACATTGCCGTAATGTCACTATGTATGTATCTAGAGGTTTAAAGAAAATGTACACATTGTCATTGCCAAGTTATGCACAAATTTCCATATAGTGTCAGTGTGTATGTAGCTAGAGTTTTAAAGATAATGCACACATTGCCTTCATGTCACTGTGTATGTAGCTAGATGTTTAAAGAAAATGCACACATTGCAATTGCAAAGTTATGCACACATTGTCATAATGTCACTATGTATGTAGCTAAAAGTCTAAAGAATATGCACACATTGCCATCATATCACTGTGTATTTATCTAGAGATTTAAAGAAAATGCACACACTGCCGTTGCAAAGTTAAACACACATTGCCATAATGTCACCATGTATGTAGCTACAAATTTAAAGAAAATGCACACATTGCCATCATGTCACTGTGTATGGAGCTAGAGATTTAAAGAAAATGCACACATTGCCATCATGTCACTGTGTATGTTGCTAGAGGTTTAAATAAAATTCACACATTGCCATCATATCACTGTGTATGTAGCTAGAGGTTTAAAGAAAATGCACACATTGCCATCATCTCACTGTGTATGTAGATAGAGGTTTAAAGAAAATGCACACTTTGCCATCATATCACTGTGTATGTAGCTATAGGTTTAAAAAATGCACAAATTCCCAATGCCAAATGATACACACATTGCCATCATGCCACTGTGTATGTAGCTAGAGGTTTAAAGAAAATGCACACATTGCTATCATGTCACCTTGTATGGAGCTAGATGTTTAAAGAAAATGCACACATTGCCATTGAGAAGTTATACACATATTGCCATAATGTCATTGTATATGCAGCTTGAGGTTAAAACAATGCACACATTGCCATCATGTCAATGTGTATGTAGCTAGAGATTTAAAGAAAAGGCACACATTGCCATCATGTCACTGTGTATGTAGCTAGAGGTTTAAAGAGAATGCACACATTGCCATTGCCAAGTTATATATGCATTGCCATCATATCACTGTGTATGTAGCTAGACATTAAAAAAAGCCCATATTGCCATCATGTCACTGTGTATGCAGCTAGAAATATAAAAAAGCACACATTGCCATCATGTCACTGTGTGTGTAGCTAGAATTTTTTTAGAAAATGCACACATTGCCATTGGCAATTTATACACACATCACCATCATGTCACTGTGTATGTAGCTAGAGGTTTAAAGAAAATGTACACATTGTCATCATGTCACTGTGTATGTAGGTAGAGTTTTAAAGAAAATGCACACATTGCCATAATGTCACTGTATATGTTGCTAGAGGTTTAAAGAAAATGCACACATTGCCAACATGTCACTATGTATGTAGTTAGAGTTTTAAAGAAAATGCACGCATTGCCATCATGTAATTGTGTATGTAGCTAAAGGTTTAAAGAAATTGCACAAATTGCCATTGCCAAGTTATACACACATTGCCATAATGTCAATCTGTATGTAACTAGAGTTTTAAAGAAAATGCACACATTGCCATTACCAAGTTATACACACATTGCCATCATGTCACTTTTTATGTAGCTATTGATTTTAAATAAAATGCACACATTGTCATTGCCAAGTTATACACATATTGCCATCATATCACTGTGTTTGTAGCTAAAGGTTTAAAGAAAATGTACACATTGTCATCATGTCACTGAGTATGTAGCTTGAGATTTAAAGAAAATGCACACATTGCCATCATGTCACGATGCATATAGCTAGAGATTTAAAGAAAATGCACACATTGCCATCATATCACTGTAAATGTTGCTAGAGTTTTAAGGAAATGCACACATCACTGTGCATGTAGCTAGAGGTTTAAAGAAAAAGCAAACATTGCCATCATGTCACTGTGTATGTAGCTAAAGGTGTTAAGAAAATGCACACATTGAAATCATGTCACTGTGAATGTAGCTAGAGATTTAAAGAAAATGCACACATTGCCATTACCAAGTTATACACACATTGTCATCATGTCACTGTGACTGTAGCCAGAGATTTAAATAAAATGCACACATCACCATCATGTCAATGTGTGTATAGCTAAAGGTTTAAAGAAAATGCACACATTACAATCATGTCACTGTTTATGTAGCTAGAGATTTAAAGAAAAGGCAGACATTCTCTCTGCCAAGTTATATACACATTGCCATCATGTCACTGTTTAAGCAGCTAGTGGTTGAAAGAAAATGCACACATTGCCAACATGTCACTGTGTATGTAGCTAGAGGTTCATAGAAAATGCACACATTGCCATTGCCAAGTTATGCACACATTGCCATAATGTGTCACTTTGTATGTAGCTAGAGGTTTAAAGAAAATGCACAAATCGCCATCCTGTCATGGTGTATGAAGCTAGAGGTTTAAAGAAATTGCACACATTGCCATCATGTCACTTTGTATGTAGTTAGATGTTTAAATAAAATGCACACATTGCCATCATGTCATGGTGTATGCAGCTAGAGATTTTAAAAAAATGCACACATCACCATCATGTCACTGTGTATGTAGCTAGAGGTTTAAAGAAAATGCACACATTGCTATCATGTCACTATATACGTAGCTAGAGGTTTAAAGAATATGCACACATTGCCTTCATGTCACTCTGTATGTAGCTAGACATTTACAGAAAATGCACACATTGCCATTGCAATGTTATGCACACATTGTCAAAATGTCACTATGTATGTAGCTAGAGGTTTAAGGAATATGCAAACATTGCAATCATATCACTGTGTATGTAGCTAGAAATTTAAAGAAAATGCACATATTGCCATTGCAAATTTAAGCACACATTACCATAATGTCACTGTGTATGTAGCTACAGATTTAAAGAAAATGTACACATTGCCATCCTGTCACTGTGAATGTAGCTAGAGGTGTAAAGAAAATGCACACATTGTCACCATGTCACTGTGTATGTAGCTAGGGGTTTAAAGAAAATGCACACATTTCCATTGCCAAGTTATACACACAGTGCCACCATGTCACTGTGTATGTAGCTAGGGGTTTAAAGAAAATGCACACATTCCCATTGCCAAGTTATACACACATTGCAATCATGTCACTGTGTATGCAGTTAGAGGTTTAAAGAAAATGCACACATTCCTGTTTCCAAGTTATACACACAGTGCCATCATGTCTATATGTATGTAGCTAGAGATTTAAAGAAAATGCACACATTGCCACAAAGTCACAGTGTATGTTCCGAAAGGTTTAAAGAAAATGCACTCATTGCCATCATGTCACTGTGTATGTAACTAGAGTTTAAAAAAATGCACACATTGCCATTGCAAACTTATACACACATTGCCATCATGTCACTGTGTATTTAGCTAGGGGTTTAAAGAAAATACACACATTGCCATTGCCAAGTTATACACACATTCCCATAATGTCACTGTGTATGTAGCTAGAGGTTTAAAGAAAAGGCACACATTGCCATTATGTCACAATGTATGTAGCTAGAGATATAAAGAAAATGCACACGTTGCCATCATGTCACTGTGCATTTAGCTAGAGGTTTAAAGAAAATGCACACATTCTCACTGTCAAGTTATACACACATTGCCATAATGTCACTGTGTATGTACTTGAGGTTTTAAAAAATGCACACATTGCCATCATGTCACTGTGTATGTAGCTAGTAGTTTAAAGAAAATGCAGACATTGCAGTCATCTCACTGTATATGTAGCTAGGGGTTTAAAGAAAATGCACACATTCCCTATGCCAAGTTATACATACATTGCCATCATGTCACTGTGTATGTAGCTAGAGGTTTAAAGAAAATGCACACATTGCCATTGCCAAGTTATACACACAGTGCCATCATGTCACTGTGTATGTAGCTAAAGATTTAAAGAAAATGCACACATTGCCATAATGTTACAGTGTATGTTGCTAAAGGTTTAAAGAAAATGCAGTCATTGCCAACATGTCACTGTGTATGTAGCTAGAGGTTCATAGAAAATGCACACATTGCCATTGCCAAGTTATGCACACATTTCCATAATGTGTCACTTTGTATGTAGCTAGAGGTTTAAAGAAAATGCACAAATTGCCATCCTGTCATGGTGTATGAAGCTAGAGGTTTAAAGAAATTGCACACATTGCCATCATGTCACTGTGTATGTTCTTAGATGTTTAAATAAAATGCACACATTGCCATCATGTCATGGTGTATGCAGCTAGAGATTTTAAAAAAATGCACACATCACCATCATGTCACTGTGTATGTAGCTAGAGGTTTAAAGAAAATGCACACATTGTCATTGCCATCGTATGCACACATTTTCCTATAGTGTCACTGTGTATGTAGCTAGAGTTTTAAAGAAAATGCACACATTGCCTTCATGTCACTGTGTATGTAGCTAGACGTTTAAAGAAAATGCACACATTGCCATTGCAAAGTTATGCACACATTGTCAAAATGTCACTATGTATGTAGCTAGAGGTTTAAATAAAATGCACACATTGCCATCATATCACTGTGTATTTAGATAGACATTTAAATAAAATGCACATATTGCCATCATATCACTGTGTATGTAGATAGGCATTTAAATAAAATGCACACATTGCCATCATGACACAGTGTATGTAACTACAGGTTTAAATAAAATGCACACATTGCCATTGCCAATGTATACACACATTGCCGTAATGTCACTGAGTATGTAGATAGAGTTTTAAAGAAATTGCACACATTGCCATCATGTCACTGTGTATGTAGCTAGCGATTTAAAGAAAATGCACACATTGCCATCATGGCAATGTGTATGTAGCTAGAGATTTAAAGAAAATGCACACATTGCCATAGCCAGGTTATACACATATTGCCATAATGTCACTGAGTACATAGCTAGAGGTAAAAAGAAAATGCACACATTGTCATCATGTCACTGTGCATTTTTCGACAGGTTTAAAAAAATGCAAACATTGCCATCATGCCACTCTGTATGTAGCTAGAGATTTAAAGAAAATGCACACATTGCCATCATGCCACTCTGTATGTAGCTAGGGATTTAAAGAAAATGCACACATTGCCATTGCCAAGTTATACACACTTTGCCATCATGTCACTGTGTATGTAGCTAGAGATTTAAAGAAAATGCACACAGTGCCATCATATCACTGTGTATTTAGATTGACATTTAAATAAAATGCACATATTGCCATCATATCACTGTGTATGTAGATAGACATTTAAATAAAATGCACACATTGCCATCATGTCACAGTGTATGTAACTACAGGTTTAAATAAAATGCACACATTGCCATTGCGAAGGTATATTCACATTGCCATGTCACTGTGTATGCAGCTAGAGGTTTAAAGAAAATGGACATATTGCCATTGCCAAGTTATGTACCATTGCCATCATGTCATTGTGTATGTAGATAGAAGTTTACAGAAAATGCACACATTGAAATCATGTCACTTTGTATGTAGCTAGACATTTAATGAAAATGTACACATTGCCATCATGTCAATGAGTATGTAGACAGTGATTTAAAGAAAAGGCACACATTGCCATTGCCAAGTTACACACACATTGCCATCATATCACTGTGTATGTAGCTAGAGGTTTAAACAAAATGTACATATTGCCATCATGTCACTGTGTATGTAGCTAGAAGTTTAAAGAAAATGCACACATTGCCATTGCCAAGTTATACACACATTGCAATAAAGTCACTGTGTATGTAGGTAGATGTTTAAACAAAAGGCACACATTGCCATTGCCAGGTTATACAAACTTTGTCATATTGTCAGTGTGTATGTAGCTAGAGATTTAATGAAAATGCACACATTGCCATCATGTCACTGTGTATTTTGTGAGATGTTTAAATAAAATGCACACGTTGCCATCATATCACTGTGTATGTAGCTAAAGATCTAAAGAAAATGCATACATTTCCATTGTCAATTTATTCACACATTGCCATTATATCACTGTGTATGTAGCTAGAAATTTAAAGAGTAGGCACACATTGCCATCATGACATGGTGTATGTATCTAGAGGTTTAAAGAAAATGCACACATTGCTATTGCAAAGTTATACACACATTGCATCATTGCCAATGTGTATGTAGCTAGATGTTTATACAAAATGCACACATTGCCATTATGTCACTGTGTATTTCGCTAGAGGTTTAAAAAATACGCAAATTGCCATCTTGTCAGTTTGTATTTAGCTAGAGATTTAAAGAAAATGCACACATTAAAATTGCCAAGTTATACACACATTGTCATCATGTCACTGTGTATTTTGTGAGAGGTTTAAATAAAATGCACACATTGCCATCATAGCACTGTGTATGTAGCTAGGGATTTAAAGAAGATGCATACATTGCCATTGCCAAGTTATACACACATTGCCATCATGTTACTGTGTATGTAGCCAGAGATTTACAGAAAATGCACACAGTGCCATCATATCACTGTGTATTTAGATAGACATTTAAATAAAATGCACACATTGCCAACATATTACTGTGTATGTAGATAGACATTTAAATAAAGTACACATATTGCCATCACGTCACTGTGTATGAAGAGAGAGGTTTAAATAAAATGCACACATTGCCATAGCTTAGTTATACACACATTGCCATAATGTTACTGAGTATGTAGATAGAGATCTTAAGAAAATACACACATTGCCATCATGTCACTGTGTATATAGCAAGATATTTAAAGAAAATGCACATATTGCCATCATGTCACTGTGTATGTAGCTAGAGATTTAAAGAAAAGGCACACATTGCCATCATGTCAGTGTGTATGTAGCTAGAGGTTTAAGAAAAATGCACACATTGCCATTTCCAAGTTATATTCACATTGCCATGTCACTGTGTATGTAGCTAGTAGTTTAAAGAAAATGCACATATTGCCATTGCCAAGTTATGAACACACTGCCATCATGTCACTGTGTCTCTAGCTAGAAGTTTAAAGAAAATGCAGACATTGACATCATGTCACTGTGTATGTAGCTAGAAGTTGAAAGAAAATGCACACATTGCCATTGCCATGTTATACACACATTGCTATAAAGTCACTGTGTATGTAGCAAGAGGTTTAAACATGCCTTTGCCAAGTTATGCACACATTGTCATATTGTCTCTGTGTATGTAGCTAGAGATTTAAAGAAAATGCACACATTGTCATTAACAAATTATACACAAATTGACATCATGTCACTGTGAATGTAGCCAGACATTTAAAGAAAATGCACACATCGCCATCATATCACTGTGTATATAGCTAAAGGTTTAAAGAAAATGCACACACTGCTGTCATGTCACTGTTTATGTAGCTAGAGGCTCAAAGAAAATGCACACATTGTCATTGCCAAGTTATGCACATATTGCAATAATGTGTCACTTTGTATGTAGCTAGAGGTTTATAGAAAATGCACACATTGCTGTCCTGTCACTGTGTATGAAGCTAGAGATTTAAAGAAAATGCACACATTGCCATCATGTCACTGTGTATGTAGCTAGAGGTTTAAAGAAAATCCACACATTGCCATAATGTCACTATGTATGTATCTAGAGGTTTAAAGAAAATCTACACAATGCCATTGCCAAGTTATGCACAAATTTCCATATAGTGACAATGTGTATGTAGCTAGAGTTTTAAAGATAATGCATACATTGGCTTCATGTCACTGTGTATGTAGCTAGATGTTTAAAGAAAATGCACACATTGCAATTGCAAAGTTATGCACACATTGTCATAATGTCACTATGTATTTAGCTAGAGGTCTAAAGAATATGCACACATTGCTATCATATCACTGTGTATTTATCTAGAGATTTAAAGAAAATGCACACATTGCCATTGCAAAGTTAAACACACATTGCATAATGTCACCATGTATGTAGCTACAAATTTAAAGAAAATGCACACATTGCCATCATGTCACTGTGTATGGAGGCAGAGATTTAAAGAAAATGCACACATTGCCATCATGTCACTGTGTATGATGCTAGAGGTTTAAATAAAATGCACACATTGCCATCATGTCACTGTGTATGTAGCTAGAGGTTTAAAGAAAATGCACACATTGCCATCATCTCACTGTGTATGTAGCTGGAGGTTTAAAGAAAATGCACACATTGCCATCATATCACTGTGTATCTAGCTATAGGTTTAAAAAATGCACAAATTCCCAATGGCAAATGATACAAACATTGCCATCATGTCACTGTGTATGTAGCTAGAGGTTTAAAGAAAATGCACACATTGCTATTATGTCACCGTGTATGGAGCTAGATGTTTAAAGAAAATGCACACATTGCCATAACAAGTTATACACATATTGCCATAATGTCATTGTATATGTAGCTTGAGGTTAAAACAATGCACACTTTGCTATCATGTCACTGTGTATGTAGCTAGAGATTTAAAGAAAAGGCACACATTGCCATCATGTCACTGTGTATGTAGCTAGAGGTTTAAAGAGAATGCACACATTGCCATTGCCAAGTTATATACACATTGCCATCATATCACTGTGTATGTAGCTAGACATTTAAAAAAGCACACATTGCCATCATGTCACTGTGTATGTAGCTAGACATATAAAAAAAGCACACATTGCCATCATGTCACTGTGTATGTAGCTAGAATTTTTTAGAAAATGCACACATTGCCATTGGCAATTTATACACACATCACCATCATGTCACTGTGTATGTAGCTAGAGGTTTAAAGAAACTGCACACATTGTCATCATGTCACTGTGTATGTAGGTAGAGTTTTAAAGAAAATGCACACATTGCCATAATGTCACTGTATATGTTGCTAGAGGTTTAAAGGAAATGCACACTTTGCCATGATGTCACTATGTATGTAGCTAGAGTTTTAAAGAAAATGCATGCATTGCCATCATGTAATTGTGTATGTAGCTAGAGGTTTAAAGAAATTGCACAAATTGCCATTGCCAAGTTATACAAACATTGCCATAATGTCAATCTGTATGTAGCTAGAGTTTTAAAGAAAATGCACACATTGCCTTCATGTCACTGTGTATGTAGCTAGATGTTTAAAGAAAATGCACACATTGCCATTGCAAAGTTATGCACACATTGCTATCATGTCACTATATACGTAGCTAGAGGTTTAAAGAATATGCACACATTGCCATCATATCACTGTGTATGTAGCTAGAGATTTAAAGAAAATGCACATATTGCCTTTGCAAAGTTATGCACACATTGCCATAATGTCACTGCATATGTAGTTACAAATTTAAAGAAAATGCAGACATTGCCATCCTTTCACTGTGCATGTAGCTAGAGGTTTAAAGAAAATGCACACATTGTCATCATGTCACTGTGTATGTAGCTAGGGGTTTAAAGAAAATGCACACATTCCCATTGCCAAGTTATACACACAGTGCCATCATGTCACTGTGTATGTAGATAGGGGTTTAAAGAAAATGCACACATTCCCATTGCCAAGTTATACACACAGTGCCATCATGTCTCTATGTATGTAGCTAGAGATTTAAAGAAAATGCACACATTGCCATAATGTCACAGTGTATGTTGCTAAAGGTTTAAAGAAAATGCACTCATTGCCATCATGTCACTGTGTATGTAACTAGAGTTTAAAAAAATGCACACATTGCCATTGCCAACTTATACACACATTGCCATCATGTCACTGTGTATTTAGCAAGAGGTTTAAAGAAAATACAAACATTGCCATTGCCAAGTTATAGAAACATTGCCATAATGTCACTTTGTATGTATCTAGAGATTTAAAGACAATGCAACCATTGCCATCATGTCACTATGTATGTAGCTACAGATTTAAAGAAAATGCACACGTTGCCATCATGTCACTGTGCATGTACCAACCAAACAAACTGGAAGCGAAGTGAAGGATAACCTTCGCTTCCAGTTTGTTTGGTTGGTACGTGGTGTTTGGCAACACCAATTTTGGCATTTTTTCTTGGTTTGTTTCGTTTTGCCATGGAAGCGGAAGGGAAGGAGAGGAACGGAGGTTCGGATGACGTTGGCCAATCGAAGAGGCTTATCGGACAATTAACACAGCTGGTAGACCTTCTTACTCCCTTATGCGAAACCCTGAACATGAAGGAAGCAGAAGGGACAAGTAAGCGGTGTGCACGAGAGGAGAAAGAAGTGTATAGTCACAAAAGTAAACGCAAAAGGGAATTATGTGGCGCTGAAGGAGCGTACGATGAAGGGGACAAACCGAATGGTAGCCGGTTCAACCCTGCAGACACACCAGCGATTTTTATGGACAATGAAGAGAACCCAGTTCATTTCTTTGACAAACAACCGAGTCAAAGGCAACAGAATTGTTCAGGTACTGTTTATCACAATAAGTCTATGGACATGAAGGACTGGTTGAAAATGCAGTATTCCTTCAGTTCTAATGTTATCAGACAGCAAAATGGAAGTTATAACAATGATTCTTTTAGTAAAAAATTGAACAATATGTTTAAACTTATGCACAAATATAAAACTATAATGATTGAAAACGCATATCTTAATGAATGTTTAAAGCGTGATATTGTCCCTAAGGGACTGAGAACTTGGAAATACCCTAACAATGTACAGATTGGATCAGAATTTCACAAGGATTTGATAGTTGTGTTTAATAAATGTGGATTAGACATTGTTAGGTTGATAGTTAAGGAAAACAATAGAAATTTAGAAAGCCTTCAAACACAGATAGAATCTTTGGACTTGTGTATTAAAGAAGATTTGATTTTTCAAATTAAAGAAGAAAGGCAGGAATATTTTAAAATGAAAGATGAAATAGATAATAAATGCAAACTTTTAGTGAATAGGAAAATGGACAAATTAAGAAGGGATATCCAGGAATATAACAACCAGGTTAGTTACCCTAAACCGACGGGTTACAGGTATCAGTATGACAACTACAAACAATACAATAATTATAATTACAAAAAGCCCTTAAAAAAAATACAGAAATTATGAGGAAAATGGAGAATGGATGGAAAATGAATACGATGTTGAATTTCCTCCATTAGAAAGGCCAGAGAGTGAGAAATGGCAGGACAGAAGACAGCAAGGAAATTTTCAACAACGGGGGGGGGGGGAGAAGGGGGAGGGGAAATACAGACAATAGGGACCCCCCACCCAACAGAGGATACACTGGATTACATTATAGAGGAAAATGAGAATAAACATACTTTAGGAGGGTTTACTATTTACAATTTTAGTAATCTGGTATTAAATGTTCAGCATTTTAAACTACTGGAAAAGGGTTTCAAGTTCATACCACTAGTTAAAGGTAATTCTACACAAACTCTCATTGATATGAAACTTTTTATTAGGAAGATGAATTTGCAGTTGTTGTTTCACAAAGAAGGTATGGATGTTGAGGTGAAAAGAAATGGGAACGTTACAAATGAAAATTTATTAATGAAGAAATCTGTTTTTAATCCAGTTATACATACCCAGCTAAAGAATTTTGAAAACATCATGGAAAGAGAAATTAGAAAAAAAGAGAAAAATATGAGAGATAGCAAAATTCACAATAATCTCCACCCTCAGGAACATTTAATTTTGGAAGAATTAAAAACTAATAAAAACATTAGGGTCATGAAACCCGATAAGGGGGGTGGAGTGGTGGTGATGGATGTGATTGTATATGAAGGTAAAATTAATGAAATATTAAGAAATGAAACAAAATATAGTGAGGTCTCCAGAAATGAAATTAATATGGCTTATTACAAAATTGATGGTATTTTGGAAGATATGATGAATGAAGAGCTTATTAATATTAAGACTTTAACCTTTTTGAAAAAAAAAAACAAACCCAAAATGCCAGTTATATTTGGTATCCCGAAAATCCACAAAAATAGCTTGGACCCACCACTGAGACCCATTGTCGCAGCGGGTGGGTCAAAAACAAGTTCGCTAGCTAAATATGTGGATGTCAAGACCAAACACATTTGGACAGAAAAGGAAACAATTTTGAAAGATTCTTGGGACCTTTTGGGTATTTTGAACATTAATTTGTATCACGAGGAATTAACTTTTGTCACCATAGACATTATTGACTTGTTTGGTTCTATACCATATGAAGCTGGCATCATGATGTTTGAAGAAGAAATATTTGCGAACAGTAGATTGACCCATGAAGAAAAGGTAGTGTGCACAGGGTTAATGGACCTAGTATTGAAAAACAATTTTTTCTTATTTAATGGAGAATATTTTAGGCAGTTGCAAGGTGTAGCAATGGGGGCTGCCTGTGCACCTACCTTTGCTAACCTAGTTTTAGCTAATTGAGAAAAGAAATATATTTTGGGATCAAAATATGATAAATATTGTACACTATACAAAAGATTTCTCGATGATATCATTATACTTTGGATAGGGGGTATAGACATACTGGATGAATTTATTAAATATATGGAAGAAACTTCAAAATTTTTAAAGTTCACATATAATTACTCAAAGACTAGCATTTCATATTTAGATGTAGAAATAACCTTAGAAAACAAAATCTTCCAAACAAGTGTTTACAGGAAACCCACCTACGTAAACTCTTTTCTACACTTTGATAGTGCCCACCCGTTGTATTGTAAAAAGAACCTAGTGAAAGGGCAGTTTGTAAGAGGGTCGAGAATGACCAGTAAAGATGACAAATTTGTAATTGAGTGTGATTTGTTACAAAAAATGTTTCTTGAGAGAGCATACCCAAGTGATTTTATTCAAAACTTAAGAACAGAGGTAGAAAAGGGTAGAAGGGATAGATTCAGACCCATACTTGGGTCGAATAATGATGTGAAAGTGATAGAAGAAAAGGAAGATGAAAATTTTCAACAATCACTCATTCTTGAATACAATTTATTAAATAAGAAAGTAAAGACAATATTTCACAGAGAATGGGAGAGATTTAAAAATTTTACAGATTTGGAAGGGTTTTCTACCCACATGCCTAAAGTTATATTTAAAAACACCATTAGTATAAAAGGATGTCTAGAAAACAATACTGATACCGAAAAGAATAAAGAAACAGGAGGTAGGGTAAAAACTGGAACTTTTTAAATGTGGTAGGTGTAGGCAATGTGATCATATTTTGAACAAAGAAAAAGTATTTTTGGAAGGGAGAAAAAGATGGCTAAAAAGTAAGGCATATTACAACTTTGAATCAAGGGGGCTCGTTTATTTGGCTACATGTGTGGTATGTCCGTCTTTTTATGTTGGAAAGACGGAAAGGTCACTTAAAAGAATAATATATGAACACATGTATGACGTCAAGAAGGAAAAGGAAACAAATGCGATTTTTAGGCATTCCAAGGTGTGTGTAGGGTCCAGATTTCAGTTTTTTGTTTTGGACCAAATAGTAAGTGACAACAGAGGGGGACCCTTGGAAGAACTAATAGCCTATAGGGAACTGTGGTGGCAAGTGGCCTTAGAGGCAAATAGGAAACTGGGTTTAAATGAGTACATATCTATTCAGCCCCTTTTGAAAATAAGGGCTGAAAAAATATGAAAAGAAAGGTGTGATAACCCAGGTAACCAGCAGATGGCACTACTGTCTATACGAAATCATCATCACATAAAGCATATAGGTTTGCATTGATGAAATCTCATTTTATTTATTTCATTTTTTAATTTATTTATTTATAAATTTATACATTTTATAAGAGGTTTTAAACATACAAAAGTTTTTAACAATATTTCATAAATTTATTGGGAAATATCTGTTTATTTATTGCTTATTTAAAAATATGTATTTATTTAGGAAGAATATTTATTAAATGGTGTATATATTTAATAATTAATTGATGTGATTTGAAGGCTTAAATTAGAACAAACATGATTGGTTCCTTGTTTTTAAATTTATATATAAGGTTAACTAAGAACAGCTGTTTTTATCTGATGAAGTCCATTTGTGACGAAAACGCTTAGGCTGAGAAGGCGTTCATGGTTTTGTTAATAGTGTGTTTTGTTGTGGATTTATTGACTTACAATAAACTATGAAGGTTATCCTTCACTTCGCTTCCAGTTTGTTTGGTTGGTACGTTGTGTTTGGCAACACCAATTTTGGCGTTTTTTCACTGTGCATGTAGCTAGAGGTTTAAAGAAAATGCACCCACTGCCATTACCAAGTTATGCACACATTGCCATCATGTCACTGTGTATGTAGCTAGAGGTTTAAAGAAAATGCACACATTCTCACTGCCAAGTTATACACACATTGCCATAATGTCACTGTGTATGTACTTGAGGTTTAAAGAAAATGCACACATTGCCATCATGTCACTGTGTATGTAGCTAGTAGTTTAAAGAAAATGCAGACATTGCAGTCATGTCACTGTGTATGTAGCTAGGGGTTTAAAGAAAATGAACACATTCCCATTGCCATGTTATACACACAGGGCCATCATGTCACTGTGTATGTAGCAAGAGGTTTAAAGAAAATACACCATTTCCTTTGCCAAGTTATACACACAATGCCACCATGTCACTGTGTATGTAGCTAGGGGTTTAAAGAAAATGCACACATTCCCAAAGCCAAGTTATACATACATTGCCATCATGTCACTGTGTATGTAGCAAGAGGTTAAAAGAAAATGCACACATTCTCACTGCCAAGTTATACACACATTGCCATAATGTCACTGAGTATTTAGCTAGAGGTTTAAAGAAAATGCACACATTGCCATTGCCAGGTTATACACCCATTGGCATAATGTCACTCTATATATTGCTAGAGATGTAAAGAAAATGCAACCCTTGCCATCATGTCACTATGTATGTAGCTAGAGATTTAAAGAAAATGCAGACATTGCCATGATGTAACTGTGTATGTAGCTAGAGGTTTAAAGAAAATGCACACATTCCCATTGCCAAGTTATACCAACATTGCCATAATGTCACTGTATGTGTAGATAGAGATTTACAGAAAATGCACACATTGCCATCATGTCACAGTGTATGCAGCTAGAGGTTTAAAGAAAATGCACTTATTCCCTTTGCCAAATTATGCACACATTGCCATCATGTCACTGTGTATTTAGCTAGAGGTTTAAATAAAATGCACACATTGCCATCTTGTCACTCTTTATTTACCTAGAGGTTTAAATAAAATGCACACATTCCCATTGCCAAGTTATACAAATATTGCCATCATGTTACTGTGTATGTAGCTAGAGATTTAAAGAAAATACGCACCTTGCCATTATCAAGTTATGCACACATTGCCATCATGTCACTGTGTATGAAGCTAGAAGTTTAAAGAAAATGCACACATTTTCATAATGTCATTGTGCATGTAGCAAGAGGTTTAAAGAAAATGCACACATTTCCATTGCCAAGTTATACACACAGTGCCACCATGTCACTGTGTATGTAGATAGGGGTTTAAAGAAAATGCACACATTCCCATTGCCAAGTTATACACACATTGCCATAATGTCACTGTGTATGCAGATAGAGGTTTAAAGAAATGCATACATTCCCGTTCTCAAGTTATACACACAGTACCATCATGTCTATATGTATGTACCTAGAGATTTAAAGAAAATACACACATTGCCATAATGTCACAGTGTATGTTGCTAAAGGTTTAAAGAAAATGCAATCATTGCAATCATGTCACTGTGTATGTAACTAGAGTAGAAAAAACTGGACACATTGCCATTGCCAACGTAAACACACATTGCCATAATGTCACTCTGTATGTAGCTAGAGATTTAAAGAAAATGCACACATTGCCATCATGTCCCTGTGCATGTAGCTAGAGGTTTAAAGAAAATGCACACACTGCCATTGCCAAGTTATGTGCACATTGCCATCTTGTCACTGTGTATGTAGCTAGAGGTTTAAAGAAAATACACACATTCTCACTGCCAAGTTATACACACATTGCAATCATGTCACTGTGTATTTAGCTAGAGGTTTAAAGAAAATGCACACATTGCCATTGCCAGGTTATACACCCATTGCCATAATGTCACTCTGTATATTGCTAGAGATTTAAAGAAAATGCAACCATTGCCATCATGTCACTATGTATGTAGCTAAAGATTTAAAGAAAATGCACATGTTCCCATCATGTCACTGTGCATGTAGCTAGAGGTTTAAAGAAAATGCACACACTGCCATTACCAAGTTATGCACACATTGCCATAATGTCACTGTGTATGTAGCTAGAGGTTTAAAGAAAATGCACACATTCTCACTGCCAAGTTATACACACATTGCATAATGCCACTGTGTATGTACTTGAGGTTTAAAGAAAATGCACACATTGCCATCATGTCATTGTGTATGTAGCTAGAGATTTAATGAAAATGCGCACATTGCCATGATGTAACTGTGTATGTAGCTAGAGGTTTAAAGAAAATGCACACATTCCCATTGCCAAGTTATACCAACATTGCCATAATGTCACTGTATGTGTAGATAGAGATTTACAGAAAATGCAGACATTGCCATTATGTCACTGTGCATGTATCTAGAGGTTTAAAGAAAATGCACACATTGCCATCGTGTCACTGTGTATGTAAATTAACTTTTAAAGAAAATGCACATATTCCCATTGCCAAATTATGCGCACATTGCCATTATGTCATAGTGTATGTAGCTAGAGGTTTAAAGAAAATGGACATATTGCCATCATGTCGCTGAGTATGTAGCTAGATTTTTAAAGAAAATGCACACATTCCCTTTGCCAAGTTATGCACACATTGCCATCATGTCATTGTGCATGTAGGTAGAGGTTTAAAGATAATGCACAAATTCCCAATGCCAAATATAACGCACATTGCCATCATGTCACTGTGTATTTAGCTAGAGGTTTAAATAAAATGCACACATTCCCATTGCCAAGTTATACAAATATTGCCATCATGTTACTGTGTATGAAGCTAGAAGTTTAAAGAAAATGCACACATTGCCATAATGTCACTGTGTATGCAGCTAGAGGTATACAGAAAAAAGAAATTCCCAGAATTTTAAAAAATTTTAAATTTTTTGTCAAGGGGTTTAAAAAAATGCCCCCCTTTTTT